>NC_057711.1:37588501-37637575 GCF_004010195.1 Chiloscyllium plagiosum
TACAAGATAATATATGGCTTGGAGAGGGTGGACGCTAGGAAATTGTTTCTGTTAGGCGAGGAGACTAGGACCCGTGGGCACAGCCTTAGAATTAGAGGGGGTAAATTCAGAACAGAAATGCGGAGACATTTCTTCAGCCAGAGAGTGGTGGGCCTGTGGAATTCATTGCTGCAGAATGCAGTGGAGGCTGGGACGCTAAATGTCTTCAAGGCAGAAATTGATAAATTCTTGATATCACAAGGAATTAAGGGCTACGGGGAGAATGCGGGTAAGTGGATTTGAAATGCCCATCAGCCATGATTGAATGGCGGAGTGGACTCGATGGGCCGAATAGCCTTACTTACGCCCCTATGTCTTATGGTCTTATCAGTTTTGTGAGGAGTCAGCATAATTGGAATATATTTTCTTGTGGGAAGTGTGGTCTCAGCTGACAGTATATGATGCTGTTATTATGTTCTTTTGCTCTTAGTGGACTTTAAGCTTATAGTAAAGGATGCATTGATTTGCATGGTATGAACAATAGCTGTTTTATGAAAAACATTACTTTCTGAGAGCACTATCTCTATTCCATACTTCACTATATAGATATGACATTTTTGTTTTTTTTAGGAGATTTTTATTTGCGTCAGTATTGTTTTCTAAAATGAATGATTTAAAATTTTAGATAATACATGTTCAAATTAGTAGGTTTGACTGAGAAAAGGAGACTCTGAAACATAAAGATGCAGGATTAAAAATGTTCAAGCATTTGATCATTGCCCCATTGAATGGCTTACCTTGCCAAAGCAGCTCCATAAAGTCACTACTGGCAGATTACTAGTGTTATGTACAATATTGGAAATAAAACATTTGTATGACAAACAATTTAACTGGTGTGATGTGAGATCAAGACGATAATTGGTAAGGACAATAATCAGCAGACATCTTTAAAGTACTGTGCTTTAATCTGCAATCGGCCACATTAGGAAGTAAAATGCTGGGCTTGCTGATACCTTATAATCCCATAACAGAATACAGTGACATTTTCTGAAATTTTGTTGTTAAAGCAATTTTGATGCTTGCAGCTGATATAAATCAGACACAATTGAACTTGCATTAGCACTTAGCAGAGTGCTGGAGGAAATTTCATCATTGAATCACCATAGCAACCACTCACCCCATCAGTCAGCTCAGTTTACTTAGCCTATCATAATTTTAGATTCTAGATGATATTCGCTTGTGAACCAATACCGAGGTATGTATATAGCTTTATATGTATGTATTTGTCTATGTATAAAAATGTACTTTTATACTTAATGTCAATCATTTAAAATTTATTGTTTTTATGTTCTATTATTTTCAATAATATTAATTTGGTGGGATTTCTATAAATTGAGGATTTTTGCTAGAGCTGCTAGTGATGTCACTGTTCTAGGCCTCTAAACCAAGCAGCATGAGTTACCAGGCAGTATTTTGATAATATTTTCCATATTCGGCTGCAAAGATTAAGCAAAATAATTTTGTCTTAGTTTAGATTGGAGTTTTATGAAACTTATGAAAATCCTGACCTTTGTGTCACCTTCATTATCCACTTCTGATAACTTCCTGTATGAGGGGTGCTTTCATAATTTATTAATGGGATATGAATTTGCTGACTAGGCCAGCCCATTTCCAGTTACTCTTGAGAAGGTGGTATCGAGCTGCTTTGTTGAACCGCTGCAGTTCATGTGATGTAAGTATAGCCACAAAGATGTTCAAGAGGGCCTTCTAGGATTTTGACCCAGTGACCATGAGGCAACTGCAGTATCATTTTGTGTCAGGATGGTGTATGGCTTAGAGGGCAATTTGTAGTGATGATGCTTCCCTTTATCTGTTGCTCTTTTCCTTCTAGATGGTAACGTTTGCAAGTTTGGAAGATGCTATCTAAGTAGCGTTGCTGAGTTGTTGCAGTGCATCTTGTCGTTGGTGACCAGTTTTCTGTGCTTAACAAGAATTACTATTTACTATAAGTAAATAGATTCTAGCTACAGATAAACAATTCTTATATTACCAAAAAGATTAAGGGCATAGCAGTAGAGGTTGTCCATATAGACTTCAGTAAAGCCTTTGACAAGGTCCCACATGGTAGACTGATTAGTAAAGTTAGATCACATGGAACTCGGAGAGAGCTTGTCAATTGGATACAAAATTAGCTTGACAGTGGAAGACAGAGATGGTGATGGAGGGTTGTTTATTGTACTGGACACCTGTAACCAGCGATGTTTCGCAGGGATCGGTGCAGGGGTACACTGTTGTTTATCATTTATACAAAACAATTTTAGGTGAGAATTTAGGAGGAATAGTTATAAGTTTGTGGATGGCACCAAAATTGGTGATATAGCCAACAATGAAGAAGCTTATCTAAGATTACAAAGGGACCTTGAAATGGCATGGGCAGTTGCAAATGGAGTTTAATTTGGATAAATGTGAGGTATTGTATTTTGGTAGAGCGAATAAGGGTTGGACTTGGGTAGTGTTGTCAGACAGAGAGACATGGTGTTTAGCATGCTTGCCTTTATTGCTCAGACTTGAGTGTAGGAGTTGGGTCGTCATCTTGAGGTTGTACAGGACATTAGTGAGGCCACTTTTGGAGTACTCTGTGTAGTTTTGGTTGCCTTGTTATAGGAAGGATATTATTAAATTGGAGAGGGTTTGCTAAAGATTAACCAGGATGTTGCCAAGATTAGAGGGTTTGAATTATAAAGAGTAGCTATACAGGCTGGTTCTTTTTTCACTGGGGCATGACAGGTTGGGGGGGTGACTTTATAGAGGTTTATAAAATTGTGAGGGACATAGGTAAGATGAGTAACAAAAGTCTTTTCCCGAGGGTATATTTTTAAAGTGAGAGGAGGAAGATTTATAAGGGAACTGGAATGAAATGCCAAAGGAAATGGTAGATGCAACACCTATAACATTTAAAAGATATTTGGACAGGTACATGAATAGGAAAGGTTTAGAGGGATTTGGACTAAATGAAGGGAAGTGGGATGAGTTTAGTTTGGAAAACTTGGTCAGCACGCATGAGTTGGACCAACAGGATTGTTTCCATGCTGTATGACTCTATGACTCAAGTTAAAACTCTAATCCCCTTTTTAAAACTCCCCATCACAAACACTCAAACAGACATGAGAAAATAATGTTGCTATGGGTGAAAAGAAAGTCTGGGAAGGCAGCTCAATGGTTCCTATTCATTGGCTTCACTGAGATGATCGTTTTAGCTTGCCAGGACTTGGTGCTCCTCAATGTCTCTTCTCCAGGTATTCCACTTGCTTGTAAAAGACAGGACAATTTGTTCACAAATTGCAAAGTGGTTAGCACTGTTGCCTCATAACACCAGGGACTCAGGTTCAATTCCAGCCAAGGCCGACTGTCTGTGTGGAGTTTGCATGTTCTCCATCTATCTATATGGGTTTCCTGTGGATGCTCCAGTTTCCTCCCCAGGCCAAAGATGTGCAGGTAAAGTGGGTTAGCCGTGGGAAATGTTACAGAGATAGGGCAGAATGTTGTTCAGAGGTCGGTGGTGATGTCTGTGGCCAAATGATGTCTTTCTGCACTGTAGGGATTCTGTGAATCTATAAAGTCTGTGGCTTATTGGTTAAAAGCTAATTGGTTTACAGAAACTCGGTGAGGGAAAATAAACTGACTTTCTTCAGGCTTTGCATTTTATTTTTACTGCAGAGAAAAAGACACCTTGTTTGCATCCATAAGCTGTTTAGTTACCTGGGAACCAGTCATATCATAGTTGGCATGCAGAAGGCATTTATCATCGACAAATCATCATCACTTCACAGACTAGTCAGCTGCTTGTTGGCTGGCCGGATGTCACTCTGTACACACATCCTGGTGCCAGTTCATCTGCAGCTACACCTCCTCCACTAACTGAACATATAACACTACTGTTAGCTAACAGTAAATGCTGGTAGCTTGCTTTTAAAAAGTGCGGCCATTCCTTCAACAATCCTTGGGACACTGTATGTTTTACTAACAGGTCTGTGCCACATTTAATGGTGTATGGACCAAGGTCTCTCTGCTGTTGCACACACTTTAAAATAGTACTCTTCATTTTACACTGTTGCTGTATGTTCTTGCTTACAAAGTGCATCAGCCCTCCCTTCACTACTTAGAGCTTCATCTTTTATTTAATTAATTGCTGACTTAACTAGCATATTATTACCCTTCCTAGTTGCCGTTGAGAAGGTGGTGATGAGCTGGGTTCTTCAACCACTTCAGTCCATTTTGTGCAGGTGTAATGTCATTAAGGAGTGTGCCAGGATTTTGAAGTCATTTCTATCTCTTGTTTTTTTTTGTTTTGGTTATCCACAAAGCGCTTGATTGATTTTTCCTATTTATCCCTTTTGAGGGAATATGCTCTTCAAAAGTAGACCATTGTTCAACCACTGTTTCTCCTGCCAATCGGTGGTTCCATTCTGTTCGGCTTATCTGTATTCTTGCCCCACTGAAGTCTACTCTCCATCAGTTGAGTATTTTTGCTGTTGATTGACCAGTGTTAATTTCTAAAACCATCTTAAACGTATTATAGAATGATCACTGTTTCCTAAATATTTCCCTTTGTCACTTGATCTAAATGACCTGCCTTATTCCTGAGAACCATGTTTAGCAGTGCCTCCATTCTTGTTGATTTGGATACTGACAGCTGTAAAAAGTTACTCTGAACACAATTTAAGAATTCTTGTCCCTCACTATCCCTTATGCTAATACTATCCCAGTTGATAGATGAGTAATTAATGACCCCCATTGTAACTACCTGTGATGTTTAGATCGCTCTGTAATTTTCACTTGGCATTTACGGCTGATAATTATTTGAAATGCTTCAGCCTTGCCTTTTAGATTAATGAGCTGGGCTCTCCCATAATTGAAGATGCGTATAAACTTGGACCCTTTCTTCAGTGATTTGTTAAATTGGCCATTTGCAATCAAATGTGGCAGGACTGCCAGGCTTAGACCTGATTATTGGTTGTGGAATTGCTTTCTGTTGTGTAGCATTTTAAACCAACTCTCAACACAGGGTCTCTTCATTTAAATGTCAAGCAGACATTATTTTTACATTGGAGGGATTACAAGCAGTTCAAATTCTGCTTTGATGCTGTTTACAACAGGACTGATGTCATTATCAAAGAACAATTTAGAGCATTAATGCAGTGACACAGAATGAGCACTATCAGGTAATCAAATTAAGAAATGGAAAAAGTCATTGGGGCGGCATGGTGGCACAGTGGTTAGTACTGCTGCCTCACAGTGCCAGAGACCCGGGTTCAATTCCTGCCTCTGGCAACTGTCTGTGTGGAGTTTGCACATTCTCCCTGTGTCTGTGTGGGTTTCCTCCGGGTGCTCCGGTTTCCTCCCACAGTCCAAAAAAAATGCTTAGGTGAATTGGCCATGCTAAATTGCCTGTAGTGTTAGATGAACGGGTAAATGTAGGGTGGGTTGCTTTTCGGAGGGTCAATGTTGACTTGTTGGGCCGAAGGGCCTGTTTCCACACTGTCAGTAATATAATCTTATTATCACAGTCAGCAGGCCCAGACACATCCATCCATTCCCCCCTGCCATTAGCCACCTTAGAACCAGGGATTCCTCAACTTGGTGAACTATATTGTTTCATTACTGTGTGCCTGTCAAAAGTAAAGTAAATGCTAAACAACAGTCCTTCAGCAGGATGACCTGACGAGACATGTTAGTGACCTGTCTGAGGGAGTGTAATGTACGATAATAAGAAAGAAACCTTGAGTTCAGGACTTAAATTATGAGGAGACACTATGCAAATGAAGCTGTTTTCTTCAGAATTTAGAAGGTTAAGGAATGAACTGATGAAAATCTTCAAGATATTAGCAAGATAAGGCAGAGTAGATAACAATAAACTATTTCCACTGGTTGGAGATTCTAGAACTAAGAGAACACAGTCTGAGAATTAGGGCCAGACCATTTGGGAGAGATGCTAGGAAGTACTTCTTCACATAAAGGGTGGTAAATTTGCACATCTCCTACACAAATGGCTGGGGATGCTGAATCAGTTGTTCACTTTAAATCTGATATAGAAACATTTTTGTATGGTAAAGATGTTAAGGAATATGGGTCAAAGGCACGTATATGGACTTAGGCCACACATCAGCCGCAGAAGGATGGATCAGGCTTGAGAGGCTGAATGGCCTACTCCTGTTTCTGTTTGTGTGTTACCTTCGTCACAGTGATTCATCATTTTTAAACATATATCTGATATGCTCTCCTGCACTCTTCATTGAAACATGATTTATCTACTGACCTGGGGTTAAGATAGAATGGGGATATGCTAGGCCATGGGGTTACAGATTACAGTTGAATACAATTCTAATGCTGCAGTTGATGTCCTAAGATCTGATGGATGCCCAACTTTAATGCACTTGCTACGGGTAGATTGGGGAGGACAAGATCAAGATTTGGTTCTTCCTCCTTGATGTTTCTCTCATCAGAATCCAGTCTAGCAGTGATGTCCTTTGGGATTGGCCAGCTTGGGCAGTAATGGTGCTACTGAGCCACAGTTGGTGATGGATATTGAAGAACTTCATCCAGAGTTCATTTTTTAACCTTGCCACCATCAGTGCTTCCTCGAAGTGCTGCTCAACATGGAGGAGTACTGATTCATCAGCCGAGGAGTGAAGTGGTGATCAGCATGTTCATATCCACCTTATTCATGTTTAATCTAATACCATGAGACTTCCTAACTGTATCACCTCCTCTGGTTGATCTATACTGTTGGTGGGACCTACCAAGAATGGTAATGCTGATATCTGAGACACCATCGTTCTCCTCATATCTGTTCAGGAATATCAGGCATTTGTTTGACTGGACTGCAGGATAGTTTTGCCAATTTTTGTACAGAACTCAAAACATTAGTAAAGAGGATTTTCAGGATAACAGGGCGGTGTGTACCGTTGTCATTTTTGGTGCCTTGGTTAACGGTCTATTTGTTTTCATTCATTTTAACAGACTTGGTAGAAGTTAGGTATAAGCGAGTGGCTTGCTAGACCATTTCAGAGAGAATTTAAGATTCAGCCACATTGCTGTGAGTCTGGAATCTCATGTGAGGCAAGCCTGATAAAGCTGGCAGATTTCCCATCCGTACAGGACATTTCTAAACCAGATGCTATTTAATATTCAGTACTTTCATGGTCACAACTAAACTATCTTTTAAATCCAATTAATTAAATTCAAGTTTCACAATCTGTTGTGATGGACTTGGAACCCATCTCCCCAGAACATTAGCTAAGATTCCCTGGATTACTATTCTGAGCTTGCAGTCTATGTATACATTCCATAGCCTGTTGCATCAGATAGCTGTTAAAAACCAAAATTTATTGCTTGAAAGGATACCATTAAGAACTGCAGATGCTGGAAGTCGCAGTCAGTAGATGTGAAGCTGGAAGAGCGAAGCAGGTCAGACAGCATCCGAGAAGCAGGGAAGTCAACATTTCAGATTGAAACCCTTCGTCAGGACTTCATCATTAATTTTTCTGGTGTAAACTCTGTCTTCTTTCCACCCCTCCATTTGGTTCTTGCTTGAAAACTAGTGAGATCAATTATAGTGGTGTACTTCGGGTTGATGTCCTGAACGCATTGCCAATGAAATGATGGTGGAATATTTGTTCAGGTTATATTTGTCACAACATTCTAGGCTCCAGTATACACAACACATTTTCAATCACTTTCCATTTTCAAAATGATGTAAATTTAGCGCTGATGAACAGAAATCATTAAAAGCGACTGGAATATTAGCATTTATCTCAATACAGGCAAATAGTATTGAGATATGGATCTACCCAGATTAACTCAATAACAACACAAACTTAAGGGTCTAAATATTCTACTCCTGTTTGAATATTCTTAACTTGTCACCATTATTGAACCAGCATCTTCAACATTCACTCCTTCTGGATGTAGGTTTGCTCGCTGAGCTGGAAGGTTTGTTTTCAGATGTTTCATCACCATACTAGGCAACATCTTCAGTGAGCCTCAGAATGAAGCACTGTTGGTATAGCCCACTTTCTATTCATATGTTTGAGTAGAAAATGGGCTACACCACCGGTTCTTCATTCGGACGCTCATTGAAGATGTTACCTAGTATGGTGATGAAACGTCTGAAAACGAACCCTCCAGCTCAGTGAGCAAATCTACATCCAGAACCTCAACCTGAGCTACAAAACTTCTCAAAACTTGCTATTCACTCCTTTCTCTACTTACTTACAATCGCAGCTTGTATATCATCGACAAGATGAATTGCAGCAACTCACCCAGGCTCCTTTGACAACGCCTAAATTTGGGACTTTTATCACTTATAAGGACAAAGGCAGCAGATACAAGACCATCCTGAAATAGAGATACATTGCCACACCGTCACGGTCCCTGGGTAAAAATCCTGGACTTCCTAACAGCGTTGTAAATTATCTTTACCCCCAAAACTACAGAAGTTCAACAAGTCGGATGTGCCCCACCACAGTCATAAGGCCAACACTTGCTGCCAGAGCCAGCAATGTCAACATCCTGTGGATTAATTTTAAAAATTCTCCCCTACCTTGCGCTTTGTATTGAGTAAGTCAACCAATACCATAGTTCTTTGTACTTAGTGAAAACTAAACTTCACAATGAGCTCCTAGTCTGTGTGCAATGGTTACTTCCAATCAGCCATTCACCCTCTTGTTTGACTTGAGGGTACAAACTCCATCCAAAGGAAAGTTTGAAACAGGAGTCTTTAATCTCAACAATCCTTTAGCTGTTAATCCTTTAGTGATTAATCAGAGGTCTCACAAGTGAAATATTTCAATTCTGACATTAATAGCTAGAACTATAATAAGTCCTCAGCAAAGGGAGTGTTGAAGTGTTTGTTTTCGGAGTTAGAGGTTCCAGTTAGTAACCCAGAAGTAATGCTGTAAATTTAATTTTATTTCTCTTGTAATTCACAGTATCTTTAAGAAGAATATTACTGCCAAAAATGCAGCTTAGCAGTTCATTTGTCATATTTATTGTTTGTGAGACATGGCTGCTGTGTTTCCCTGAAGAACAGTCATTGTGCTCCAAAAGGAATTGATTGTGTGCAACACTTTGAGATATTTCAGGAATGTATTATTATTGTATAGGAGTCTTATGGGCCAAGAGATCTTTACTAAGAGACTTGAAAAACATTGCCATTAGAAACGAAGAAAGAAACTGTGTGAGTCTTGCTCTGATTAGTGATTCAGATTTTATTAATTCACTGGATTTGGGCAGCACTTGCTGGGCCATATTTATTGCCCATCCCTAATTGCTCTTAAGGTACTCATGAGCTGCCTTCTTGAACTACTTAGAGTCCATGTGGTATAGGGGATGTGGTTGCATCGTGGTAATGTCACTGTAGTAGTAATCCAGAATCCAGACTATTGCTCTGGGGTCATGGGTTTGAATCTCACCATAGCAGATGGTGAAATTTTTTTAAAAGTCTGGAATATAAAGATACCCTAATCTTGACCATGTAACCATTATCGATTGTCATAAAGACCCACCTGGTTCACTAATGCCTGTTTGGGAAGGAAACTGTTGTACATACCTGGTTTGGCCTGCATGTGACTCCAGACCCACAGCAATGTAATTGACTTTCAACTGCCCTCTGAGCATTTAGGTGGACAACAAATGCTGGCCCAACTAATGACTCCTACATCCCAGTGCTGTGAAGATGTTATACATATTGAGAGCTTGCAATATAAAATAATCTTGCCTCCTTAATATATTGAAGCATAATTCACTTACTTTTTTAAGCAGCTTATTGAATAGTGATTGAGAGTAAGATCCCTGTTACTTTTATCCTCCTTCATTCGTCAAGGAATTTTGAAACCACACGTAGTGCCCCTTTTCTGTGGTTAGCACTGCTGCCTCACCACCAGAGACCTGGGTTCAATTCCCACCTCAGGCAACTGTCTATGTGGAGTTTGTACATTCTCCCCATGTCTGCATGGCTTGCCTCTGGGTGCTCCGGTTTCCTCCCACAGTCCAAAAATGTGCAGGTTAAGTGAATTGGCCATGCTAAATTGCCTGTAGTGTTAGTTGAAGGGGTAAATGTAGAGGTAAAAACAATGACTGCAGATGCTGGAAACCAGATTCTGGATCAGTGGTGCTGGAAGAGCACAGCAATTCAGGCAGCATCCGAGGACAGGCAAAATCGACGTTTCGGGCAAAAGCCCTTCATCAGGAATCCTTGAGCACAGCTCCCCTAACAATGAAACAGCAGCCTTATGGTCCTCCAAGACTATGGTTCACCTTTACGCCAGGTGTAAATGAAAGGAATACTATAGTACATAAGGAGTTGAAGATCTTTACTTCAAAATGTTATGGACTAGGCCAGACCCCTCAAAATATTTTTAAGCATGTAGCCCAGACAATAGCTTTGCTATTAGCTTTTAACTAGGTGTATGATGGATATTCCTGGAGTAAATTAGCTGGTTTGACTCCCAAGTTTTAAACAAACAAAACTTATTTACACAATTACAGAATGAAACACAAAGAACTGAAAACAGAATACTGGATAACTTATTCTATCTAAACCTGACTTACTGATGCTATTCTGAAAATACTTGCAACAGTCCCAATACACACATCCCTTAGCACAAACAGCAAAAAAAAGGCACAGGCAACTTCCAGTTTGAAATCAGAAGGGCAGAAGAAGAGAGAGAAGCTTCCTGTTTCCCCATGACTCTTACTCAACTCTCTCCTGAACTGAATTGAACTGCACAGCTAGAGAGCTGGCCATGCCCCCTTGAGGATTTCAAAATATCTTTCAAGCTTTTGGCCTGAAGCATTATCTGTTGAGGTAAACAACAACACCCCAATGAACCATTCAAACTTCAGATACAATGGACGCTGGCCAATTACCCCCTCTCTGAAAAATGTCAAGGGCAAAGTAACCTTGTACCAGACCAGCATTGTGACAGAAATAAGGAGCAGGCAGCTTCTGGGGCAGTGCATGTGCAGTGTGTTTGCTGCATATGCAACTGGGTCATGCTGTCGGTGTTACATTGCTCAGTGTGCAGTAGAGCAAAATGTACTTCAAAGGCATTCCGATACTGACATGCAGCCTCTCTGTGTGTTTGTGCCAAAAGTCCCCTTCGAATGGCAGTGTAGTAGCCTTCAGCTCAGGCTGAAACATTGATGCACTCTCATCATGGGATGTGGGTAGCACTGGCCTGGTCAGAATTTTATTGCCCACCATTAATTGCTATCAAGAAGGTGTTGTTGTTCTGCCTTTTGCACCACTGCAGTGCAGTTTTTTTTTCTTTATTCATTCATGGGATGTGAGCATCACCGACCAGGCCAATGTTTATCACTAAATACCCAGAGAGCAGTTAAAAATCGACTGCATTGCTCTGGGTCTGGAGTCACACATAGGCCAGGAGGGTGAGTTTAAGTTTATAGAGGATAAAGTATAGAATATCAGTGCATTGGAATACTCACTTTGGGAAGTGACAGATGGACTGAGGAAGGGAGACATTTAGGAGGTGGAAATGAGAAGTATTTTTGAGAGAAAGGATATGAAATTGGAATCTCAATTCAAGATTGACTATGATACTGACAACAGTATGTTTCAGCCTGAGCCATTAAATGGGTGAAGGGATCAGCTTTTTGGGGGAGAAAAGAATCTAAGGTAAAGATTTGGTTTACTTAGCTCAGAAAAGTGCAGTTATTCAGTGATCCAACCATGATGAATGCACAGAGGCAACCAAGAAGTCGTGATGGTGCTGGATAGATTGAGATAGGTATCAACAGCACATGCAGTAGTTGACCCTGACTTTGCATTGAACCAGGGAAAGGAAAGGGGACATGGTTGACTCCTTCAGGAACTCTGCAGGCAGCAGTGCAAGGGCCGGAAAAGAAGTCAATGCTGAAGAACTTGTGTGACTTTCAAATATGAAAGCCTAGAAGCAAGCAAGATTAGTTTCATGGAGCTAAACATTGTCAGAGGAAGATATGGTTGACTCTTTCAGAGGCTGCAGAGAACTAGAGGACCATGAGGAAAAATAATTTATCAATGTATCATTCGATTTTGTTAAGGCTGTTTCTGTGGAGATGTGTGGAAACTTGCTTGCAGAGATTCCAAGAGTTACAGGAAGGTTGGATTTGAATGTGTCATAGGTAAAAGTAAAGCCATAGAGCCAGAGAATCATATTTAGGGCTGCTTTCTCATTAGAGGGAGATGACTGGTAGTGGTTTAACTCAAGGGTCACCCATGCCTCAGGTGAGAGATGAGGTTGAGAAGATGGAACCTTCACGGTGACCTTAGCTCACACAGGAATTGAAATTGTGTTGTTGGCATCACTCAGCATTACAAACCAGCTGCCCAGCCAACCTAGCTCACCAACCCCCGACTGACAGGTAAGGAGTACATTAGAAAGAAACTTCCACATTATGCAGATTGATGACCATTGGTAGGAGATTTGAGGATTCACTGCAAAACATTAGAAATGGTAAGCTGGATTGTAGAAACTTGCAAGTCAGAGTGAGACTGAAGCAACATTTCAGACTTGTTCTAACCTTAAATTTATTTCCTATTGGAATACAAAACTCTTCTAGGCAGTACTGATTTATGAATATCTGATTTAGGAATGCTTGTACTTCTGAATGACATCCAGTAATAATATTTTAAGGATCTGACATGCAAACATTTCTTCATAGCTATGAACAGCTATTTTATGTTGTCCTGCTTTGTGTTCCAATTTGCATTAAAATCAACTTACAAACATACCTCAGCATGGAATCTGTTTGCAACCCAGAGAGTGGTCTTGAAAGGAATAATTACATGGTCTTGAGTTTACTCCAAAAAACAAAGCTTAAAAATAATGAGATTTAACACCCCTCAATTTATTGAAAATATTAAGTCATAATGAAGTGGATTGTAGTCAGGTGCAAGAGACTGCTTAATAAGAGAAGGAACCTTGATCTCGCAAGGAATATGTTGTTGCTGGACAAAAGATTTTAAACCAAAGATTTGAGGTTCTTATAATGATCAAAGTGCCAATGTTGCTGAATATAAGTAACTCTGCAATTGATTATATCTCATTTAAAACCTGCAAGCAATTTAGAGTTAAAGTTTAATACCAGCAGCAAAAATAAGTTCACAATCTTTCAAATAACCTGGAAAATGTGTTAATCCATACAGAAGAACCCAGTCATGAACCTAAGTGCTGGTACAATATCGCTTGAGGCTTCTGACTCACCACTGCTGCAGTGTGACCCAGACTACTGTCAATAAGTGTTTCATTTGAGACTCTGTCTGCATTTGTTACAAACTGGCATTTTTTGTGGAAATATACTGCAGAAAATGATGTATTTCATCAGTTGTTTAAGAACATTCTTCCCACCAAACTCCATTGCAAAACCCAGTGTTGAACTATCTAATCTTTAATCATAACTAGATTTTCTATTGGGCAGACCATTTTTATTCCCACATTATTGGGTGTTGCACACGGGGATACTGCAAAATTCTTATGAAAGCAAACTCCAAAGGAATTTCTGAGGAATCACAAGATTCCACTGGACAATTCCTCAATACCCAGAACCCTTTGGAAACTTGCTTTTAAATCAGTGAATTTGAGGGTTTGATTAAATTAACTAAATAGTTACAAAAGAAAGGTTAGACCATTAAATACACAGTCTAACTCCTGTGCAACTATTTAACTGACCCCATATTTACCTCTCACACCCCTAATTACACCTCAGCAAGACACCAGGCTCTGACCTGACATCCCCAGGAGACAAGCCTTTTCACTCACTGTAGACCCACTTATCCTTCACTAGTTCCAAATCACTACTGACGCTAACCACCCCACCATGTCTACAGAGCACTGGAGCATTCACAGAGCTAAAAGATTCATGGGTGGTGCCTTTCAGGATGTGGACACCTTTCAGCCTATGGAAGTACAGGCACGATAGAGAATGGGTGACCACCAAACGGAAAGAGCACACTAGGCAGGTAGTGAGCAATAGTTCAGAAGGCATTTTTTAGCCTTGGTAAATGTGGGAAAGAGACCAAAGCTAATGCTCTGGGGATGTGGGTTCAAATTCTGTCATGACAACAGATGGGACTTAAGTTCAATTAAATGATCTGGAATTGAAAGCAGTTCTTGATTATGGTGACTATAGTTGCAAAGGCAATCAAGAATGGGCAGTGAATGGCCATCAATACTCGCTTCCCATCAAACAATATTAAAAATAACATACAAAGATTTTAATTCCGCACAAGTGGTCAATCTATTTTAAAAGCAATATGTTATTTTGTGTGACAGTCACCAAAGACAGCTCTTAAAGTTGTCAATCATATTGTGAACCTCACCTCCTAAGGCATGATTTATGGAATCCCTACAATGTGGAAATAGATCATTTGGCCCAACATGTCCACACTGCCTCTCCAGAGGGGATCCCACCCAGACTTACCCCTCTATCCTATCACTGCAACTCTGCATTTCCCATGGTTAATCTAGCTAACCTACATGTCCCTGAACACTTCAGGCAATTTAGCATGACCAATCCACCTAGCCTGTGTATCTTTGGACTTTGGGACGATATCAGACCTAGAGGAAACTCTCAGAATCAGGTAGAACATGCAAGTTTCACACGGACAGTCTCCCGAGGCTGGAATTGAACCTGGGTCCCTGGTGTTGTGAGGTAGCAGTGCTGACCACTGTGCCGTCCCTGGTGCTTAGAGCTTTGAAAGTCAATGAAGTATTCATAATAGGCTGAACTGTAATAATATCTCTGGGGAAATTGCAACATTGCAATCTATTGAACATACAGGAAAAGATCACAATTGAATGTTCCAAGTTACACCAAATGGCCTAACCATCAATATAGACTAGCAGCACATTTTTTAAACATCTGCCAGCTTTTTATATTTAAAGGACTGGGGATTTACATACCTTCAAGGCATGGTAGCCATCAGCTGATTAGCTCAGTTGGCTGGATGGCTAATTTGGGATGTAGCATGGTGCCAACAGTATGGGTTCAGTTCCTACACTGGCTGAGGTTACCATGAAGGACTCTCCTTTTCAATCTTTCACCTCAACTGAGGTGTGGTGACCCTCAGGTTAACTCGGTCTAATGAGAGAACAGCCCTGTGATCTGGTAAACCTATGGTGACGTTATCTTGACCTTTAATACAGACCTTGAATATTGCTGAAAGAGAGATGTGTCACAAAGGATTTCATCTTCATTTGGATGAATATAAGAATATAAAATTATAATCACAACAACTTACATGACAGAAGAAACAGAATACTGATTGGTTGTTAATTTGTTTTTGATGAGCCAAGGCATTGCATGGAGAAAGCCGTGTAGTTATTGAAAAAAAAATACTTGAGCGTAATCTTTTTGTCTGTAGAGAACATATTCCTGTTTATTTTGTTTTAACAAGTGTAAATAAGTCATTTTGTAACCTTAATTCAATATCTCAAATCAGTTTTCGGTGTAATTTTAGTGCACTGAGTTATTCAGCTGTGATATTCAATCTCACAATCACATCTAAAAGTAGTTGTGCTTTGCGTTTTATGACAAGGACTGGCCGAGCATGGTCTGTATTCTGCCTCTGAAGGACAACTGAAGGAACATGCTACTTGATTTGATCAGCCATGAGGGTCTACAGCCTATTATACCTGCCATCACAGTGGCGCAGAAATTCATACATTCACTTGTATGCTTATGTAGAATATATTTTTGGACTGATGATGATTCCATCCTGTTCATGGAAAATACTGTCTCATAGCTACTGCATGGTTGTAGCATGCAATGGCTTTCTTAGCCCATTATTCAGATTTCTGTGGCACTTTTCCTTTCCAGATTTGAGGTAGACCACACACCACCAAAACCCTTTGGCAGTATGATTCTCTTCTCAGCAATTTTCCTGCTTTTGTACTCAATGCTTCTATTTAAGAAATCCAGGATTGAATATACTTTTCTAACAATACTCTCAATATGTCCTGCTGCCTTCAAACAACCGTGTTTATGTATCCCTCTGTCGCTGTACGCTCTTTAGAATTATGGTTGCGTTGTCCATTCTGGTTGTAGGTATGTATTTATCTATATGTTGCATTCAATTATTATCATCCTCATTTACTACATCTCCAACTTTGGTATCTTTGGTAAATTTTGAAATTTAACTCTGTATGCCAACATTTATATCATTTTTATATAGGGTGAGAACAATACTGGTCCTAGGCACTGAATCCTGGAGAACACCACTGAGTATCATATGACAGTTTAAAAATTATCATTTCCTTATTCAATCTTAGAATGAGAACGTTGCTAGCAAGGGTGAGGCTCCTTCTTAAACCATTACGATCCATTTGGTACAGGCACATCCACACTACTATTAGGATGTTGCAGGATTTTGACCCAGTAACAGAAGCAACATTGGTAGAGTTCCAAATCAGGGTGTTACATCACTTGGAGGGAATGCTGTGAGTGGTGTTCCCAAGCATCAGCTACCTTCACCTACTAGATTGTAGAAGTTATAGGTTTGACTGACTTGCTGTTCTCCATTCTTCAGTATTGTTTTTATTCAAGTTGGTACTGAGTCTCCTTTTCTCTAAGCATGAATTGTGTTAGCTTGTTTTTTTTTGTATCTGATACTTTATCTCTCTTAAATACCAGATAGACACCAGCTAAAGCATTCCTTTCATCAATATTCTTCGTCAAAATAATGATTATTCATGATTAATCTTGTCAGCAGCAGTTAGACAAAGGCCAATATCTTCACATTTGTACATTTAGGCCATAAGAAGTTGGTCAATCCAGTCTGCTCCACTATTCAGTGTGATCATGGCTGATCTAATAACCCTGAACTCCAATTTCCTGCCAAATTGACATAACCCTTGGGTCTCCTCATTGATCAGAAATTTGTTTATCCCTGCCTTGAATATACTTAACAACCCAGCCTTGAGAGCCCTCCATAGTAAAGAATTCCCCAGGTACCCAACTTTGAGATAAACAAAATCCTCCAGACCTCTGACTTAAATGGGCAACCCCTTACATTGCGATTGTGCCCTTTGGTCCTGATCTTTCCCACTTGGGGAAACAACCTTGTTACATCCACCCTGTGAAGCCCCCTAAACATCATATATGTTGTAATAACTTTTCCTCTGATACTTTGAAACTTCAATGAGTATGAGTCCAACCTACTCAATTTCTCTCTTCCTAAGAAAATCCCTCTCCATGTGGAATGAACCTAGTGAACATTCTCGTAACTGCCTTCAATATATCTTTCCTTAGATAAGAGGACCAAATCTCTGTTCATAAACTATACATAATATAATCAGGCAGAGTCAACATGACTTCATGAAGGGGAAATCGTGCCTGCCAAATTTAGTAGAGTTCTTTGAGGAGGTCGCAAGAAGGATAGATCAAGAGAAACCAGACGATGCAACATATTTGGATTTCTGAAAGGTGTTCAATAAGGCACCGTGTGTACGGCAACTTATTATAATGAGAACCTGTAGTGTTGGGGGTAATATTAGCAAGGATAGAGGATTGGCTAAAAGACCAAGATTTGAGATAAAGGGGACATTTTCGGGATGGCAACCTGTAATTAGTGAAGCGCCACACTGAGTGGTGCTAGGGCCCAAATTATTTAGAATATATATTCATGGCTTGGATGATACACTGAGAGGCCGGCATTAAGGTCCTCTGTGCCCCTCTCTCTCTCTCTCTGAGTCCAGCAGCCGGCACTGGGCACCCTGAAGAGAAGTTGTGGCCCACATGTAAAAGTCATTTTTTATTTTAAAACAATAAAAAATTTGGAAAGATTTTGAAAGTTTCTGCCCCTCACCGACTTTGGTTTCCTTCTGCTGCTTTCAGGCTGGAAGATCTCTGACTGGCCCTCCACCTTTGAGTGGGAGAAAGAGAGGACTGCAGATGCTGGAGATCAGAGCTGAAAATGTGTTGCTGGAAAAGCGCAGCAGGTCAGGCAGCATCCAAGGAGCAGGAGAATCGACGTTTCGGGCATGAGCCCTTCTTCAGGAAGAAGATTCCTGAAGAAGGGCTCATGCCCGAAACGCCGATTCTCCTGCCCCTTGGATGCTGCCTGACCTGCTGCACTTTTCCAGCAACACATTTTCATCTCCACCTTTGAGTGCCCAACCACTAACTATTAATTGGATGCTCCAAAGGGAAATTGCAATGAATGAATGTTTCTACGTAATGCAGTCCTTTTGATCCTATTTGAGGCTGGTGGCAGAGCTTAGATGCCTCTGGGGAAAACTCTGCTACAAATGACTGTCGGCCATAAAATTTACACAAAGTGGAATCCATGCAGAGCTATTGTAACTATATATATATCCCAGATCACCAACTAGCATCTTTGATGCACAACATTATTTTCGCAAACATCTCTGAAGTAGATGTACCTCTGGTGCGGATTGTGGTTCCTATATCAATGAAAGTGGAAGCCTGCTACTTTTTCAGGATATCTCAAGATTGAATGCTTAGAATTTATATCTCATAAGTTTGTATGAGGAAAGCTACATATTACTCACATATTAATTTACCATCATATTGTCACTACTACTGCCAAGTATGTCTTTGAGGTGAAAACTTCGAATGTTGGGACAAAATCTGACATTATTTGTGCAATAACTTAAAAGCTCAGCTTTACTTCATTGATCTCTCATTTCTATATGAATATTTTCTTTATCATCCTGTTCAAAGCTGGTTTTACACCCCTTCTGGACATTTTGGGGGACTTGAACCCAGGCAGCCTGGCTCCGAGCTAGAGACACTGCCACAAGAGCCCTCTCATTTCAATATTTTTTATATCCTCTGGAGTGCTATTACACACAACTGTGTGACTGTCCCACTGCCAAAATCAGCGTGACTTTTTTTTTAAGCTACTATATGCTTTTTTTTCATATGTTCCTCATCAACCTATTCAGCAATGTTATTACACACATCCAGAGCATGTGGGACTTGAATACAGTCCAGGGGAAGGGACACTACCACTGTGCCACGTTAATCAGATTAACAACATCCATTCCAGAAGTTGAGACTAAAGCTTCTGTAACCCATTTAGAGTCATAGAGTCACAGAGATGCACAGAATGGAAACAGACCCTCCGGTCCAAACAGCCCATGCCGACCAGAGATCCTAAATTAATCTAGTCCCATTTGTCAGCACTTGGCCCATATCCTATCAAACCCTTCCTATTCATAGAGCCATCTAGATGTCTTTCAAATATTAGAATTGTACCAGCCACCACCACTTCCTCTAGCAGCTCATTCCATACACATATCACTCTCTGCATGAAAAAGTTGCCCCTTAGGGCCCTTTTAAATCTTCCCCCGTCATCTTAAACCTATGCCTTCCAGTTTTTGACTTCCCTAACCTGGGGAAAAGACCTTGACTGTTAACCCTATCCATCCTCATGATTTTATAAACTTCTATAAGATCAGCCACCAGTCTCCGACAGTCCCGGGAAAATAGGCCCAACCTCTTCAGCCTCTCCCTATAGCTCAAACTCTCCAACCCTGGCAACATCCTTGTAAATATATTTTGAACCCTTTCAAGTTTCATTGGAAATACTTCGTTCCTAACCAACATAATATTTGCGTTTTGCTCATCTTGTTATCTTACAGGTCTTTAAAAACTGTTACAGAAATAATGCTGCACTTTGTAGATGAGTATTTCAGTTTTATAGTTTTAGAGATGTATTTTGCAATATCAATGGCTGGATAAAATTACATAAATGTTTGAAGGGTAATTTGAGTATATTTTTGTTTTACTGTCTAATAAACTCAACAAGCACAATTTTTCAAGTAGAAAATTGTGAAAATGTTCTTCTATTTTTGCAATAGCAATTAAAAATTTAAATTTGTATAAAACTGAGGTACTTTTTGCTGAATATATGTTATAGAACCACTTCAGCTTGAAGTTATGCCTTCTGTATTTCTTTTGTATAAATATGTGGTAGTATACTAACTTGGCAATCCTGTTCAACAGCTTGAAGTAACTCTCAGACTTAAATACATCAGACATTAGTTGCCTCACTCTTGGGGAATATTTTATGTACAACATTGAACGTAGGAAAGTTTCTGTAATGTTCTCACACTCATGTCTTAAGTTGGCAGAACCTGAAAATGAGAAAGATTATGATAATTAAGTGGTAATGGAAAAAGCAGAAGACTCTGTACCAGTGAGAGATGTACTTATAATATGTTGTATATAATAGTGCAAGTAAATGTTGCAGAAGCCTATTAGGGTCAGACAGCAGTCACTCTTAGGTACAGGGAAACTATTACAAGCCACAAATTACCAGAACAGACCAAATAGCAATCTCTCCACAAAAGAGCCCTGAGACACAAGCCCCAAGACGACATGAACCATTCTCCTCCACAACAAAGTGAATGGCCGTATTTAGTCATTGTATATTACTTCTTTGTCATGAGGTGGGGTAGGATGTTACAGCAGAAGGTCGAGTGGATTCTCAGAAGTTTCAGCTGCTGGTTTGCTCTGCAAGACTCAGGAAGGGTCCTGCCTGAAACATAGACTCTCTTGCTCCTCAGATACTGCCTGACCTGTTGTGCTTTTTCTCGTGCCACATTTTATCAACTCTGTGAGACTCCTATTCTCAATCCCAGGTTATACTAAAACGTAGTTATTTTACATTTTCAGGGATTTGTATGCTGGTGGTGTCAAAAAGCAGCATTGCAAATGTAGTTATTTAATAGTCATAAGTTATGCACATTTGTTTCTTATTTATCTTTCCCTGATGGAATCACAGAGGTTTACAGCAAATATTCATCATATCAGGAAAGTAGAGTTGGAGATTATCAGATCTGCTGTGATCTTATCGAATGGCAGAGCAGAATCAATTGTTGAATACTACTTCTGCTCCTAAATTTTATGATCTTATGATCATGTCTGTCCTAGCTCTTGGAATTCGAACATAGGAAACACATGTCTCTGGCAAGAACCAGCATTTGATTCCCATTCCTAATTGCCCTTGAGTTCATTGACTGTTTAAACATTTCAGACAGCAGTTACGAGTTAATGAATTTTTAGAGTCTAAAGTCACATGTACATCAAACTAGGTACTATGATTTCTCTTGTTCAATTCGGGAAATGACCTTCACTGCCTGGGTAGCATTTATTGCCTGTTGCTAATTGCCCTGTGGAAGGTGATGGTGAGCTGCCATCTTGAACTGTTGCTGTCAATTTTGTGTGGGTAGGCTCACTATGATGTTAGGGAGGGAGTTACACTAACAGTGTCAACAGCAATGTATTTTCAAGTCAGGATGGTGAGTGACCTGGAAGGGAACTTGCAGTTGGCAGCGTTCTCATGAATTTGCTGCCCCTTGTTCTTCTATGTGGTAGTAGTCATGGGTTTGAAAGTTGATGTTTGAGGAATCTTGGTGAATTTTGCAGTACATGTTGCAGATATTGTTTCTACTGTGCATCACTGATAGAGGGAGTTTGTAATCTGGTGCCAATCAAGCAGGCTGCTTTGCCCTGAATGGCATCAAACTTTTCGATTTGTTACTGGAGCTGCATTCATCCAGGCAAGTGAGGAGTTTCCAGCACACTGTTGATTTGTGCTTTGTTGATGGTGGACAGGCTTTGGTGAATTATGTGCTGCAGGATTCCTGATCCCTGAGTTGTTCTTGCACCTGCCATATTTACATGGCTGCTTGAAGTTCAGTTTCCAGTCCCTGGTGACCTCTGATATGTTGTTAGTGGACAATCCAGCAATAGTAATGCCCTTGAATGTCAAGGGACCCTTGTCAGATTCCCTGTTGTGGAGGTGGTTATTGTGTGGCATTTGTGTGGTGTGAATGCTACTTGCCACTTGTCAGCCCAACCTGGATATTATCCAGATCTTGCTGCTTTTAGGCATGAACTGCACAAGTATCTAAGAGATTGTGAAGGTCATAACTTTGTCAGTAGTGGTTTAGGAAGACTTTGCTTGACTTATACGTCGAATTTTTGTGGGATGGATTGCTGTCTTAGGAGGGAATGTTGGATCTGCTGAGTTTAGAAGACTAAAAGGTGACTTAATTAGAATATTTATGATTCTGAAGAGTCTTGACAGGTTAGATATGAAGAGGAGAATCCAGAACCAAGAATTGCTATTTAAAAATCAAGGGTCACCCATTTAGAACAGAGATGAGACAAAGCTGTTTTTCTGAGGGTGGAGAGCCTTTGAATCTTCTCCTCAAATGGTGATGGAAGCAGAATGATTGATTGAATATTTTTATGGAGAGGTAGATAGTTTCTTGCTGAACAAGGTGTTGAAAAGTTATCAGGGGTTGGCAGGAATGTGCATTTGATATAACAATCAGATCAGCCATGATCTTATTCGATGCTTTGTAGACTCAGAGTTGAATGGTGTGTTCCTGCTCCTAATTTGTATGTTTGTATATATGTATGGACTGGCTTCGTAACTTTTGTTTTACATCTTAGGTTTCGACATAGTCCAAACTGCTGGTATCTAAGAGATTGGACTATCCATAGCTGGATTCGACAGTGTTTGAAGTATGATGCGAGAGACAAGGCCTTGCACACCGTGAGAAACCAGGTACAATTAGTAAACCATCTATTTGGATAAACACTGCATTGCAATGGGGAACATTTTAAGGAAAATGAAGAGCAATGCATCACTATATGAAAAGATAATTGGAATGGGTGAAGGTTATATTTTAATTCTGTTCCAGTGTTACTGGGATTGATCTGAAAATTTGTCAGAAATGACTTATTTCTACAGATTGGACCTTTAAGTAAATAATTTTTAAGTTATAGCCTCTGCATGTATCTCGTAGTTCTTAGAAGAAACTAATTTAAACTTCATCATAGAAATGATAGTGCATTAAATTAAGCCTTTGGTACATGCTCAAGATGGAGTTCAGCAAAGAAACACTGATAGCATAAGTAAAGCAGAAAATGTTCCCATTCAAAGCAAGAATCTAGTCATTTAGCAAGTAATTCCGTATGGCATTATCAATCACACAGGCAGCATTATCTCATTTTGAGTCACAATGTGGTTGCTGAGTTAGAACTTTGTCTTTATGAAAATTGGAAGTACGGTGTTATCAGAATGTTGGTAAATGTGCTCCCAGAGAATGACTGATCACTTTGTGAGAGATTTTTTCTCACATTGAACTTCATCAAAACACTGAAGCAGCTTTTTATAATAATTGTGAGAATTCTAGCATGAAGCATTTGATGAGAAAGATTTTTGATGCTTACGCAGGTTGGAAATTGGAATTCTGATCATGTGTGACATTGCTGCTGCCAAATTGTGAGTAATATGCCAGAACTCCATCCTTTAGTAATAAATAGATCTAATATTTTCTGACAGGTTCCTGCTAACATCCTGAAGGGGATTTTTAGCTCAAAGATCATAGTCTAGATCTTCCTTTCTGCCATGAGATTGCCACTTTGTTTGACAAGAGAATAATGAGCACTTTCTCACAGTCAGAATAGAGAGAATAGCGAAACTGAGGAAAGAAGTAAATGGCATTGTAAATGGCCCAGTAAGATTTAGGGATCTGCAACTGAAAATATATCACTCAATTACCTGCACATCTTGGCCATTTTTCACATTAATGCATTTTAGTTTTCAAGCAGAATCTAGCTCTCTGTCTGCAAACTTAGAAAAAAATCAAATTAACTTCTTTCAAATGCTGAGTCAATATTTGCATTTGAAAAGGAAAACAATTTATCTTCTAAAGCATTTTATTTTAGACCAGAATATAGAGTTTGCATTTTTTATGGTCATAACATTTTCAGTTAGAAAGTTAAAACATGGTTCAGTTTGTCATGGTGACTAAGTAATATGCTGATATGTGAAACAGATGTTTTCCAGTGTCAGTTTTAATCTGTTTTTTACCAAATTACCATGCACTGTGCTATGCAATGACGTCAGTGAATAACCCTGAGTGATGTGAGGTCACTACAGTGGATTTGCACATTAAAAATACATACTTTTTAATGTTTTAATGTATTTTAAATGTTTACAAAACAAGGAAAATTTCTCTCTCTGGTTCGTCGGGCTGAAGTTTTGTCTGGATTCGGGAATATTTGATCTGTGCACTTTTGCGGGTTGCAAGATGCACACCTGAGCCATATGTGAATATGCAAGGGACTTTCACAGTGTACTTTGTGATTGGTAATGGACTGCTTGAGGGCAAAGATTTAGGGTGAGAGGGGAAAGATTTAAAAAGGGACCTAAGGGGCAATGTTTTCACACAGAGCCTGTATGGAATGAGCTTAGAATCCCGACATGTGGAAACAGGCCCTTTGGCCCAACAAGTCCAAACCAACCCTCTGAAGAGAATTCCACCCAAACCCATTCCCCTACGCCATTACTCAACATTGACCCTTGACTAATGCACCTAACCTACACATCCCTGAACACTATATGCTCAATTTAGCATGGCCTATTCACCTAACTGCACATCTTTGGACTGTGGAAAGAAACCAGAGCACCCGGAGGAAATAAACGCTGACACTGGGAGAATGTGCAAACTCCACACAGACAGTCGCCTGAGGCTGGAGTTGAACCCGGGTCCCTGGAGCTGTGAAGCAGCAGTGCTAATCACCGAACCACCATGCTACCAGAGGAAATTGTGGAGGCTGGTGCAATTACAACATTTAAAAGACATTTGGATTGTTGTACGTATAGGATGGGTTTGGAGGGATATGGGCCAAGTGCTGGGAAATGGAACTAGACTAATTTAGGATGTCTGGTGGGTATGGACGAGTTGGTACCGAACAGACTGTTTCCATGCTGTACATCTCTGACTCTAAGTATGCGCAGAGGCAGGCTGGCTAGAAGGGATGCCTGGGTACTGCAAAACAGTACTCAATCCTCAGCTTTTTAAAAGGCTCAATCCTCATTCATCCACCTACCGCATTCCCTACTACCTCCCTGGCACCATATGACTATAACACTGGAAGTCCATCATTTAGCCCATCAAGTCTGCTGCACCATTCGCTCACATTGCGGCTGGTTTGTTAATCCTCAACTCTACTTTCCTGCAGTTTCCCTATAACCCTTGATTCCCTCAATGTTCAAAAATCTGTGACAGTCTCAGCCTTGAATATAATTACTGACCCAGCCTCAACAGCCCTCTGTGGTAAATAAATCCATAAATTCATCACCTTCTGAGAAGAAATATCTTCTCATCTTTGTCTTAAACATCTCACCCCATATTCTGAGATTATGCCCACTGGTGATAGACTCTCCCAGAAGGGGGAACAACCACTTCTACCCAGCCAAGGCCTCTAAGAATTTTTTATATTTCTAGAGGATCGCCTCTCATGTTTCTACATTCCAAGGAGAACAATCTCTCCCCATAAGACAATCACTCCATGCCTGGTCTCAGTCTACTGAACCTTCTCTGATATGCCTCCAATAACTTTCCTTAGATAAATGGCCCAGGACTGTTCACACGATTCCAACTGTGATTGGACTGGTGCTGGTATAATCTTAGCAAGATCTCTTAAGTTTATACTTCATTGAAATAAAAGCCAGCATTCCATTTACCTTCCCTACAACCCATGTCACCTCAATGTCATCCATGCATCCTGCATAAGCACTCACCCAGAATGCACATTTTATTGTTCTTGGGAGCAGTGCAGTAAAAATGGAAAATATTTTAAAACTGTTGCAAACCATTAGACCTCTACTATTTAAATGGAAATATAAATTCAGTCGTTGATACTCAACCAAATAACCCAAAGAGTGAAAATTTATAATCTTTTAAGCCTATTATGCTTGTAATCAAACAAGAAACAAAAAGACAGATTTGTTACTGTGTACTCCTGAAAGTTTCACTCTACAAGTGCACCTGCACAGCTTTAGAATCCCAGTCAAACATTCATAATGGAACCGCTATCTGTACAAGATTTCCAACTGCATCTACTGAACAGATATCCATTTATGTTTCAAAGCAGAGTGCTGTTAGTGAATGGATACAAATCACTTTTCTCCCTTCAAAAACAAGGTTTACTTTAAAGCAGCTGGGTCTGGCCATCTGATGAAGTCAGACAAAAGTATGAAAATGGAAGACCTTTTTTTAACATTTTTAAAAATGCATTCTTTTAGTTTCTCCATGGAAAATTACTGTAATGCATCTGAGTAATTACACAATGTCAGTCAATGTAAACATCAACTCACCTTTGCAGCACACATCCCTGGATTAAATAACTGCATTAAAACACATCCAAATTACAGTACACCAAACAGTACCATTTCATTGTGTTAAAATATTTCACTTTTCAGAAGGTTTCAAACTCCTCAGCAGTTTTTTTCTGTTTTCATCACAAATCCTTAAACCTGGTGTGCTTTCAATGGGACTCAAAAACCACCAAAAGAAAATGGTGTGTGAGAGAAAATCAGATTTTCATCTCCCACTTCAATATGAAGCCTGACCTCAGCTGGGACAGCTGTGTTTTATACACACTGTACATTCCCAACACCCAAAATATCACCGCCAAATTGGATTTCCTCCAAACAAAAATCAAAGCATGGCTATTCACGTGGGGCAGTGTGCCTCTGCGCCCAGACAAAAATCTCAGCCCACTAGTTATAATTTAAAATAAACTGAGAAGCTTCACTGAGGAGCTGGAATAGAGAATCTGTTTTCTGCTTTACTTATGCATCAATAAATGATGCATTTAGTTTTAATACAGCAGTAGAGGCAAGGTTATCTAACTCTTAGACTATCAGCAAGTTTTGAATCCCTAAACAATTGAATTTTTATAACAATCTGGAGGCTTTCATTACTGATGAAACACTGATAGTAATGGTCCCTAGAATTCTTTTTGACACATAGAATGACAGAATGATAAAACACTAAAAAGAGTCCATTTAGTGCAATGTGCTTGTGCTGGCAGTTTAAATCTAACTCCAGATTCATTAACTCCACTGTTCTGTCTCTACCTTGCATCATAAACAATCCCTGTTAATACTTAGATAGTTAAGATTCCTACTATTTACTGCTGTATTATTTTTGTACTGCTTTGAAATTTGATTACATATTTAGTCTTTTCTCTCTCTCCCTGCTTGGAGACTGTTTGATCATAGTACACACTTAACAGTTTGTTTGCCCTTTATCTGGTTTCAACTCTATTCATTTGGCCTCATTTGATAATCCTTGCAAAATATCATCCCTCCTCACTGCTGTAATTGATTGCTTGATCAATATTACATCCCCCCCCCCCCCCCCCCCCCCCCCCCCCCTTCTATTGCTATCACTAACTCATCTGAATATCCCATAACATCTTGCTACTTACCCTACTTCCAATGAGAATGGTCTGTCCTCACCTACTCTTAACATAATCATGATTTTGCATGCTTCTGTCAAATCCTCTGTTAGCATCCTTTTCTCTAAAGCCAATGCCCCCAGATTCCCTGCAAAAATAAATCCTCACCCAGTACCATTCTAGTAAATTTCTTCTGCACCATCACTCAGCTTAATAGTCTTCATCAGTGGTGTTGTCTAGAATTGAACCATAAGAGGATTTGAGCATGAGGGCAAAATAATCTTGCTTCAATTATATAGAACACTGGTTAGATTGCACATGGAGTATTGCACACAGAGCACAGGAGTGTTCTGCCCCTGCTCCATTGTTTCCATGAGGATGAACCAGTGGTTTCACAAGTTTCAAGATCACTTTTATAATCTGTGCCTCCATTAATAAAACTAGGGATTCTTTATCTTCATTTTAGCAGCCTTCTCAAGTTGTCCTTTCAAAGGTTTGTGTACTTATATCTCTATGTTCTTTGTTACTGAATTTTCTATCATTTGGTTCATCTTCCCCCTTCTTGTTCCTTCTGGGGTACTGTGGCAAACTCAACCAGATTCTGTAGTTTATATCCATTTCTCCCGAAAAGTTGAACTGTAGCAAATTTTGTAATAAAAAGCACACAAATAAGAGAATGGGGCTTGAATTACAAACACTCACTGATGAGGAAATGCAGAGCAGCAATGAAATAGAAGTGAACCAATGATTGCAACTCTCAGTAAAAGAGTCGAAAGTTGAGACCTGGTGCACCCTGTCAGCAAAAACAACTCTGCCAGTCTGCAGTCAATTATTGTTTTAGAAGCATGCTTCAAATGTGAAATTTTACATTGATATTGGAGGTAGCTTGTTGGCAGACGACTGACACTGCGATATTTGTATTACACAAATCTGCCCATACCAATGTTGACTGACAAGAAAAACCATTTAGAATTAGTGTTGTTGTCACATGTGTTCAAATGTATACAAGAAAAGTGTACACATTGCTGCTTATGGCATCATCTTAGGTACAAGACCCTGAGGTACAGCTTCTTCAGTTACAGTTACAGGAAAAATAGACAAATAAGAAGTCCAGCATTGCAGATTTTAGGAATAATTTATAAGATGGAGGAAAAACATAGTTCAGTACAAAGCTCTTTCAATCCAGTCCATGCTGGCATCTAGCCTCCCATTCTCACTAGGCTTTGGCTCCAGACCATGCCAAGCTTCACAAGGCTGGGAGATCGCTCTGGAATCACCTTAAGACGGAAGTCCATGCTGAGACCATACTTAGCCGAGAAACTGCCATGTTGGGCTGCTGGGAGATCTCCATGCTGGGTCAAGAGACCACCACGCAGGGCCAGGAGGCCTCCACACCAGGCTGCTATGCCAGGCAGAAAGGATGCCTCTTTGGGTCAGCATGGAGGCAAGGGGTTCGGAGGCACCGATGCTGCAGGTTCACAGGTTAGGAGGCACAGAGACCATGAGGCTGAGAAGAGGAGAAAAAAAGGCAACAGAAAAGAAAAAGAATGGATGGAGCGGATGAGCTCCAACTGAAACGTCCTATTCCGCTGCCATCTTTTGATGAACAGTTGTTTTCTGATTAGAGTAAGATACATTACTCGGGGTCAACATTAGAGTCACTGTTTTTCAAATATTATGAATGTTTGGCTAAGTTTAAAAAGCTATGAATCACTTAGCTGACCAGGGTGGGGTTCACAGTTTGATGAATTTAAGAGGCTATAAAAGGATTATCTGTCCTTGTAGTTTCTCAATAGTTATTGCTTATTTGTTTTCTTGCAACTAAATGGCCAGTTAAGGGACTTTTTCCTCATTAGTGGAGAATAGTTTTACATAGAACCATAGAATCTCTACATTGTGGAAACAGGCCAATTGGCCCAACAAGCCTACACTGACCCTCTGAAAAGTAATCCACCCAGACCCATTCCCCTATACTCTACATTTTCCTTGACTAACACATCAAACCTACATATCTCTGAATGCTATGGGCGATTTAGCATGGCCAATTCACTTAACCTACATCTTTGGACTGTGGGAGGAAACCAGAGCACTCGGAGGAAACCCACACAGACATGGGGAGAATGTGCAGACTTCATACAGACAGTCACCCGAGGGTGGAAATGAAGCCAGGTCCCTGGCGCTGTGAGGCAGCAGTGCTAACTGCTGAGTCACCGTGCTGTCAGTATGATTTCTTTTTCACTGAATAATTTGTTCAGTTGATCGAGGTGTTTTTTTTAAAATGGCCATTTCAAAGGATTCTCATTGCTATTGCGTGGCTTCTGAGGATTGAATATTCAGTGATTGGCTATAGGGAATCTATGGGTGATTTGGAGGAGGTATGGGATGTATGAGGGATGAGATGGCATGTGGGATAAGAGGGATGTGAGGACTGGCATTCATCACTACGTTAAAAATCACACAACACCAGGTTATAGTCCAACAGGTTTAATTAAACCTGTTGGACTATAACCTGGTGTTGTGTGATTTTTAACTTTGTACACCCCAGTCCAACACCGGCATCTCCAAATCATTCATCACTACAATAGGGTAAGATGTCTCAGTAAACGGATTTGGGTTTCCTTACCCAGAGGGCTTGCTATCTGCCCTACAGTGGTGCTACTGAGTCAGGTCTGACTCAGTCCGATCCCCATTTCTCTGGAATGAAAATGTGACAGCTAGGGATATCCATATGGAGTGGGATTGCTAACTCAGAACGTTTCTCTACTTGGCTTTCTGAGCCAGCATAACAGAAAATGTTATGTACAAAGATATTTTTAATGTAAACTTCCTTGATTTGGTTGTTGTTGATTTTATTATCCTCTTTGTTCAATGTTTCAATTTATTTTGCAGATACAATATGGAATTTTTCCAGACAACTTCACATTTAATCTACTAATTGACTCCTTTATTAAAGAGGAAGATCTAAAGTGTAAGTGGGAAAATTGTTTATTGTACAAAGGACAGAAGTGTGCTAAAAGTCTAACCTCGGAATTGAGCGCTAACATTTCATGATCTGTGAGATTCTGGTTATTAATATTGATTTAAATTGGTTGACGATACCATATGCTTTAGTAATTATTAAATATCCACCTCTAGCAGTATGCCACATCTAGCCTGGTTGCCAGATAACCACCTCCCCTCCAGTGCCTCATGTCCCATTTTTACCTCACATCAAACTGGCAGCCCATTTCCACCGATCTCCTGCATGTGGAGACATGTCATATTGAACTTAGAGTTATAGAGATGTATAGCACGGAAACAGACACGTCGGTCCAACTCGTCCATCTGGAATCTGAATGTTAATGAGGCAAATTGTAGCATCAGTAAGTGAGTACTACTTGGCAAATGCATTAGAGGTATAGCAGGTTGCTCCCTAATGTCAACATAGATCCCGTTGAACTTCTCACATGATTCTGCCTTCAGTTTCCCATAGCCCACATTGCTTGGGTCTCTGTAGAATTCCACCCTCTGTGTTTCTCTTTCTCCACAGGTGCTGCCTGACCTGTTCAGCTTCTCCAGCACTTTATACATGCATTCAAATTATGAACAGCAGTAGGACCCTCAGTTCCTTGAGGCTGCTGCAGCATTCATTAACATCATGGCTGATCTCCTTTCTTCACATGCATTTTAATCGCCCTGATAATCATTCACACCCTTTGCCTATCAAGTATTTATTTCCTTCTGCCTTAGAAATGTATTCAAGAACTCTGCCCCTCTTTTTTTACTCATTTGTGGGATTTGGGCATCGTTGGCTGGCCAGTATTTATTGCCCATCCCTAGTTGCCCTGGTGATGGTGAGCTGCCTTCTTGACCCGCTGCAGTCCGCCTTCTATGGGTTGATAGGCAATGCCCTTAGGGAGGGAATTCCAGGATTTTGACCTAGCAACAGAAAAGGAACAGCAATGTGTTTTCAAGTCAGGATGATAAGAGGCTTGGAGGGGAAACTGAAGGTAATGATGGTCCTATGTATCTGCTGCCTTTGCCCTTTTGAGGGAGAGTGTTCCAAAGACTCCTGATCTTCTGAAATAAAATTTCTTATCTGCCTTAATATTTAAACAGATCCCTATTTTTTTAAATCGTGACCCTTAATTGTACAACCTTCCGTAACAGAAAATAATCTTTCCACATCCACCCTGTCAAGACCCCTCGGGACCATTATATGTTTCAATCAACTCTAACTCTTACTCTTCTAAGCTCTGGCTGATACAGGCCTAGCCTCTCAAAATTTTCCTCATAAGATAAACTACCCATTCCAGTTATTAGTCCAGAACACTGCTGTTACCTTATTCAGGTTTTATTGTACAGATATAGTGATGATAATTAGCATTTTCCACCAATATGTGGTGTCTGAGACTTTACTGGCTTAGCAAGTTTCTGTTTGGGTGCTGTCTTCTGAATAACCTTAGTTGTGGCTGTACTGACTTTCCTTATTTTGGCAGCCCTAATTGCTTGTTCATGTTCAGCCTTGCACAACTCGAGTTTCTGATTCCTCTTAGCCATGTTCTCAGCAAGAGAGGCACCAGCAGCTCATTGGAACTTCACTCCTCGATGGGAGTGAAATTTTTCTGAATTTCTTCAGACTGCTCCTTTTGTGCTTGCGCTCATACAAGACAGTCCATATGATCTGTTGACGGTTTCTCTTGGAAAGGAACACTGACTCTCTTGTACGTGTTATTCCAGATGTGGTGTCACCAGTGCCCAGAATAATTGAAGCATAACTTCCATACTTTTGTATCCCATATCAATAAATGATAACATTTCATTAGGTTTCCTAATTACTTACTAGATATGTATCCTGACTTTTTGTGATTCATGCATTAGGACACACTGAACCCTCTGCATCTCAGAGCTCTGCAATCTCTCATCATTTAGATACCTTATTTCTTTTATTTTTCCTGCTGAAATGGGCAATCTCACACTTCCCCACATTATTGTTCTATTTTCTAGGTCTTTCCTCACTCACTTAACCTGTCTATCTTTCTCTCTGTTGTGTGTTGTCTACACAGCCTATTTTACCACCTATCTTTGTATTATCAGCAAGTTTAGCAATCATGTCTTTGGTTTCTTTATCCAATTCACTTATATAATTTGTAAAAAAATTGAGGTCCCAACACTGATCTTTGTGGCACACCACATGTTACGTCATGCCAAGCGAAAAATGATTCATTTATGCCTGCTGTCTGTTTCCTGTCAACTAGTCAGTCTTACATCCATATCAATATGGATCCACCCCCATCCTCAACACCATGAGCTTTCTGCAATAATCTTTGTTATGGCATCTTATAAAAGCCTTCTGAAAATCTAAGTCTGGAAATCCAGTTCCTCTGTATGCAGCCAACATATTACTCTTTCGAAGAATATCACTGAGTTGCTTAAATACAATATTCATTAAGGTTACACATTTGGGGAGTAAGCAAGGATTGGACTACACAATGAAAAGATGCATCTGACAATTTCAGCAATTATTTAAAAGATGGGTAAATACGTTGCTCAGTGGCTCTAATGTTGTGTGCAATAGTTATGTAACAACTCCCGTACATATCTAGAAAGGAAAAGGGTGTTTATATGATAGTTTTTTGCCTCAATTGAAAGTATTTTATTTCTAAAATAATTGTAAGGATGAAAATGTTATTCTTTTTCCAGGTGCGATAGCTGTTGTCAATGAAGTTATGCTACAAGAAGCATTTGATGAGCCATGTACACAGCTTCTTTCCCTCTACATTCTACTTAAATATCTACATAGTAAGCCAAAATTAAAGGTAAAAAAATACACTGGTTATGAAATGTTTGTGTAACTCTGATTCGGCAGTTGAATTGTCATGACAAGATGCCAAGGAATTTCTTTTCCCAGTGGAAAGACAATTTGAATTCTGCATGCATCTGCATTTTCATTTGTTAGTCACATTTTGGCAGGCACAAAGGAGCATTAAGATTGTCTTCAGTATTAATGTATTCAAGGGAAGATGATGCATTGAGGGGGAAGCGAGATAAGCACAAGCAAAAGTGAATAAAGATAACTGAGGAGGGGTGGATACTTGTGAGGAGCATTTGGACCAAATGGACTGTTCTTTACCATATATTCCATGTACATTCTTCTCTACAATTAACCAACAGTTCATTGCAGTGACTAAACAATGAGTGAGAGATGGTAACAGGAGTCTTATAGTTATATGGAGCCTCCATTCTTTAGAACATTGCTTACATCTAAACATTTGGAGGGTCCTAATATATTGAAAATAAACCTAAATCCACTTCAATAATCCCAATGAAGAATGTTGGAAATGCAATAATTTCCAAAAAATGGAAAATATATTCTTAGCAATTACTTCATAAATGACCTTTGCATTTAAATTTCAACACTTCATCTCGACATTTTGACTGTTACCAGTAGCTGCATATTCTTAAATCTGAGTTATAGATAAAATTGTTGTTTGATCAAGTTTTAAATATGCAAACTGCAGCATGCAACCTTGAAGGTTAACAGTATAAGTTTTCTAATTATTTTACATGATGCTCGCATCTAAACGTAATCCTATTTATTAGTTCTACTTTTTGTACTTATGGTGCTTGAATAGTACAGCAATTCTAACAATTAACAGGATAATTATTCCGTGACCCATTATGCTGTGATGGCAAACATTAAGAACCACATACAGAATTGAATTGTTTTATTTTCTTCATGAAACCATGATTTTACTTGTTTCATCTTGTGCATATACAGATTAATCCTGACAAATTTAAGAAAGGCAATCACGTGGAGCATTAAAACACTCACGTATTTTTATTGTCTTTCAGTTGTAGATCAGTTATAATATTGCATTTGATAGCGCAGAGCAATGTAAAAGCATCATCACTGCAGCTCATTTACCTAAAATTGGTCAGTAGGTCTTTTAAACATAGACAACATCACTCTCTGGCTGAAAATTTGCCAGTTTGGAGACACATTTCTTTAAATTATTTCATGAGACAAGTCTCATAATGAGCTTTGATTTCTATCAAAATTGTAGCCGATAAAGATTTATAAATTCAGTAATCAATGATCTTTTGGAAATAAAAAGAAACAGATTAGCAATTCACCATTTTATATGGAACGTCGAGAAGGTGGGGAAGTAAATAGTGACACCTTGAAAAATATCCATATTACAGCGAAGGAGGTGCTGGATGTCTTAAAACGCGTAAAGGTGGATAAATCATTGTGACCTGACCAGCTATACCCTAGAAGCTCTGTGGGACGCTAGAGAAGTAATTGCTGGGCCCCTTGCTGAGATATTAGTATCATTGATGCCACAGGTGAGGTGCCAGAAGACTGGAGATTGATTGACATGGTGTCACTGTTTAAAAAAGGTGGTAAGGAAAAGCCAGAGAACTATAGACCAGTGAGCCTGACATCAGTGGTGAGCAAGTTGTTGCAGGGAATTCTGAGGGACAGGATGTAAATGTATTTGAAAAGGCAAGGACTGATTAGGGATAGACAACATGGCTTTATGTGTGGGAAATCATGTCTCACGAACCTGATTGAGCTTTTTGAAGAAGTAACAAAGAGGATTGATGAGGGCAGAATGGTGGATGTGATCTCTATGGACTTCAGTAATGTGTTCAACGTGGTTCCTCGTGGTAGACTGATTAGCAAAGTTAGATCACAGGGAGAACTGGCCATTTGGAAATAGAACTGGCTCGAAGATAGAAAACAGAGGGTTGTAGGATCGTGTTCAAATAATGGCCAAAATTGGTGAGTGGTGAAAATAGCCTCTTTATTCAACAACCACAAGCTGCACAAGTTCGAGGCGGCAATAGAACATGGTGTCACTGTTTAAAAAAGGTGGTAAGGAAAAGCCAGAGCACTATAGACCAGTGAGCCTGCCATCAGTGGTGAGCAAGTTGTTGCAGGGAATCCTGAGGGACAGGATGTAAATGTATTTGAAAAGGCAAGGACTGATTAGGGATAGTCAACATGGCTTTATGTGTGGGAAATCATGTCTCACGAACCTGATTGAGCTTTTTGAATAAGTAACAAAGAGGATTGATAAGGGCAGAATGGTGGATGTGATCTCTATGGACTTCAGTAATGTGTTCAACGTGGTTCCTCGTGGTAGACTGATTAGCAAGGTTAGATCACAGGGAGAACTGGCCATTTGGAAATAGAACTGGCTCGAAGATGTAAAACAGAGGGTTGTAGGATCGTGTTCAAATAATGGCCAAAATTGGTGAGTGGTGAAAATAGCCTCTTTATTCAATAACCACAAGCTGCACAAGTTCGAGGCGGCAATAGAATCCTGAAATACAGTTCTTACAAGAGCCCCTTTATACACAGTTGTGACATATATTAAAATTCCATCACTATGGTGTTACATTGTTTATCTACAACACGCAAAGGTTTGGGAAGTTCTGTCCTGGGAGACAGGAGATGGATTAAAACATACTAAGTGCTGGCTACTACTTCTGATGGGATTAAGAGTGTCTCTCTGGTCTGCTTGCATAATTAAGAGTGTTAGTTCTTTTGTCTTTTAAGTGAGTAAATGTTAGTAAAAATATTAGGCCTATATGCCCTAAATTAGTTAGAAATTGTATCTGTAGTTAATAAAAGAATAAAGGATATTAAGCTGGTTACCCCACAGCTGGGTTGTAAGATTTATTTACTATTTGCTGGTGTCAGTTTCATTCATTCATCCAGTTTCATGGAAGCGCAGTTTTGTCGGTTAGTTTCTTAAAGGGATAACAGCCCAGTTAAAAGGTATTTAACAACTATATACTAACTGGGGAAACTGTTTGAAGTTCTGTAATCTGTTCAGGTCTGGGAGATAGTTGGTAAGGGCAGATTAATATTGTAATGTTTTGTGGAGACATGATGGGGATGGTATTGTTCTGTGTGCTGCACTTATTCAGAGGTAGCACAGGCTGATAAAATACGGTAATGGGTTTGAAAGGTTTGTTCTGATTAGAAAGGGTTGTTTTAAATTTGATCTATCTTATGTTAGTAAAATGTACTACAGAACCGCCGTTTTATAAATGAATGAAACCTTGTTATAATAAACAATGGGTTAGTAAAGAGTTATGAATGAACGGAAATCTGGTATTAATGAATATAATGAGCTGGTGAATGAGTTAGTAAAGATAACCTAAAACACAGTATCTCACAGGGTGGTGGTGGAAGGTTGCTTTTTAGATGGAGGGGTGCTGATAACCACAGGGATTGGTGCTGTATCCACCGCTTTTCATCATTTTCTATAAATGATTTGTATATGAACATAGGAGATATGGTGAGTAAGTCTGCAGATGACGCCAAAATTAGAGGTGCAGTGCATAGTGAAGAAGGTTATCTCCAGGTACAAATGAGATCTTGATCAGATGGGCCAATGGGCCAAGCAATAGGAGATGGTGTTTAATTTAGATAAATGTGAGGTGCTGCATTTTGGAAGGGCAAATCAGGGAATGACTTAGGCACTTAATGGTAAGTTCCTGGAAAGTATTGGTGAACAAAAAGACTTCGGCGTGCAGATTCATATTTCATGGAAGTGGCGTCCAGGCAGACAGGATAGTGAAGAAGGCATTTGGTATGCTTGCCTTTATTAGTCAGTACACTGAGTATAGGAGTTGGGAGGTCATTTTGCAGCTGTACAGGACGCTGGGCGAAAGTGAGGGCTGCAGATGCTGGAGATCAGAGTCGAGAGTGTGGTGCTGGAAAAGCACAGCAGGTCAGGCAACATCCGAGGACCAGGAGAATCGACGTTTTGGGCAGAGGCCCTTCATCAGGAATTTGGTTAGGCCACTTTTGGAAAACTGCATGCAGTTCTGGTCACCCTGCTATAGGAAAGATTTTGTGAAACTTGAAAGGGTTCAGAAAAGATTTACAATGATGTTGCAAGGGTTGGAGGGTTTGAGCTATAGGGAAAGGCTGAATAGGCCTGAATGTCAGAGGTTGAGGAGTGACCTTATAGAGGTTTGTAAAATCATGAGAAGCATGGATAGGGTGAATAGCCAAGGTCTTTTCCTTGGGGTGGGGGGAGTCCAAAACTAGAGGGCATTGGCTTAAGATGAGAGGGGAAAGATTTAAAAGGGACCTAAGGGGCAACATTTCACGTAGAGGGTGGTGTGTGTATGGAATGAGCTACCAGAGGAAGTGGTGGAGGCTGGTATAATTACAACATTTAAAAGGCATCTGGATGGATATATGAATGGGAAAGGTTCAGAGAGATATGGGCCAAATGCTGGCAAATGGGACTAGATTAATTTAGGATATCTGGTCAGCATGGACGAGTTGGACCGAAGGGTCTATTTCCAGGATGTGCAATTATATGACTCTATGACCTTATATGTGTGAGAAATCCTAATGAAAACTTTACAGGTAGTCTTATTTTTTTTAAAAAAAAGCTGATTTGGTCTTTCTCCCTCTTCTTCCTCTGTCTATTTCAAATGGATTGTTTTTTGTTATTTGAAGTCTTGTAATCCACTGGTTCCCACCCAGTTCCCAAACCTCCAGCTGTCACCTGTGGAGGTCACCATCAGTGAATATATTGTGAATTGAAGATTCCACCACTCTTACAGCCTATTTGGTTCCCTTAAATGTGAACCACTTCCCAAGAGCAAAGTTCCTTTTTTGCATCATAGTTTAATAATTGGGCTTTAAACCTTTTTATTTCTATGCTTAGGTTTTTACTTCTAAAAATGTATACTTGTATAAAAAATATAAATCTTGTATTAAAATATATCTATGTAAAAGTGTAATAATGTATACTAACCACTCTCTCAACATGCCTTGCCATCTTCAAATATGATGCACATCATTGTCCAGGCCTAGCTGTCTTTTGTACTTTGTAGAACTGTACTAATAATTCTGTATTGCCTTCCATTATTGCATCTGTCAAAATACACCCCCTACTCATGTCTGTTAAGTTCCATTTGCCACATATTGTCCATTTTCCTGTGTCCTTTTTATCCTCATCACTGTTTTCACATGTCCTAGTTTGGTATCATCAGCAAAATTAGAAATTTTATTCTGTTTTGCAAAATTTAAGTCACTTGCAAGCAATGGTCCTTGCACCGACCCATGGTAAATACTACCAGCTACAATGCTCCAATCCTAAAATCAGCCACTTACATTTCTGTTCTCAAACCAATTTTTATCCAAGCTGATTCTGACATTTCTATTCCATAAGGTTCAACTTTGTTAACCAGCATTTTTAATATAGTGCTTTGTCAGATGCTTTACTAAAATCCATGTGGACAAAATTCACTACATTCCCTCACCAAACCTTTCTGTTACTTCATCAAGGAATGTAATTTAATTAGTGAAACGCAATCTACCTTTTAGAAATCCAAGCTGTAGCTGTCTGTGGAAAAGAGATGAGCAGATGCTAGAAATTACTTTTTAGTGTTAACAAGTGCTGATTAGAATCAGCTTTTAAAATTTAATGTCAGCAGATTTCATAACAGACAGCTCACTGACTGTCCCCACCCCACCAGTCTCCAGCCTCATCCCTATTTATGGGGCTTATCCTCCTCTTTTCATGGTGCCATGTGGCAGGCCTATGATGCCAGCTCTTGGCTGTGTCATAAATATAGTCTTTGATTCATCATGAAGCTTGCTGCGGTACAGTCTAACCAATGACCCAGTGTGGTATAACATGCCATTCCAGAGATATCTGGGATATTGGCAGGTCTGCAATTTCAATTCAAAGCACATGACAAACAACAACCATTTGTCAGCTAAGTGGCTTGTCTTTACATTAATGTGCATATGATATAATTCACAGTAATCCCATTATTTTCACTTACCCACTTTACACAGCTTATAACATGGGGTGACTAAAAGAAGCTTTGTGGAGTAATTTCTCACAAAATTCCTACTAAGATTTCAATCAGAGGCTGTTATCGAGATTTACAAAGATTTCAGACCATTTCTTTTATCTTGCGTCGGTTTGCCTAATTATTTTATTTTGTCGTTCCTTCTGCATTTTTCAGCTTCTGTGTATAATTTTGTATGCAGTTTTGACTTTTACCCTTATGAGTTAGTCTGATTGTGTATTTACTAACGCTTGCAAAAACAGAAAAGCATGGTGAGCATGCCACATGTTGTGTGGAGAAAATGCTATAATTAGAGCTAATTGTTAATCCCATACCCTGCTGTTCCACTCTCAGCAAGTGTAAGAAATTAGGTCTCAGTTTGTTGAAAAACTCAGCTTGAGATCTTTTGCTGAAGAGAAATGAAGGGTATTGGAAGCAGGAAGAAACCACAAAAGATGAAATCTATATCTGAAAAAATAAATCTTGGTTAATAGCTACTTGATAGATTTCTATCTGGTTGTGTGATGTACAATTTTCAGATCAAATACATGTATCTCATCAGTTGTCCTTATTTGTGTACAATCTGCTGTTTTTTTTTAGTGGGAAGATGAGAGGAATCTGGGTGCAGCATTGCTCTTGGTTGGACTGAAGCAGAACAATACTGTTGGATTTAGCTCTCAGCTTCTGGGACATGCATTTCTTGGTGTGTTTACAACAACTGTTTTCTTCAATATATCTAATGTGCCATTTTACTTAGGTATATGTAGAAGCATAGAAAATAGGTGTAGTCCATTCAGATCTTTGAGCCTGCTCTGCTATTCAATATGACCATGGCTGATCATCCAACTCAGTACCTTGTACCCACTTTCTCCCCATGTCCTTTGATTCCTTTAACCCTAAAAACTATATCTAACTCCTTTATTAAAAACATTCAATGTTTTGGTCTCGACCACTTTATGAGGCAGAGAATTCCACAGGCTCGTCTCTGTCTCAGTGAAGAGATTTCTTTTTAGCTGAGTGCTAAGTAGTCTACCCCATATCTTGAAACTTCGACATCTAGTATTGGACTCACCAGTTATCGGAACCATCCTTCCTGCATTTACCCTGTCTAATCCAGTTAGAATATTATAGATTCATATGAAATCACTCCTCTTAACTCCAATGAATGTAGTCTCTTCAAATGTCAGTCCTGCCATCTTAGGAATTGGTCTGGTAAACCTTCATTGCACTCCCTCTGTAGCCTTCCTCAGATAAGGAGACCAAAACTGTGCATTGTACTCCAACTTGTGGTTTTATTAAGGCCTGTACAATTGCAGCAAGTCATTCCTGCTCCTGTATTTGAATCCTTTCACCATGAAAGCTAATATAACATTGCCATCTTCACCATCTGCTGCACCTGCATGCGTATTTTAAGTGATTGGTGTACAAGGACACCCAGGTCTCATTGCACCTCCGCTTTCCAAATCTCTTCAGATAATAATCTGATTTACTGTTTTGTTATACTGAAATGGGCTAACTTTATTTTATTCACGTTATACTCCATCTGCTATGCATTTGCCCACTCACTCAACTTGTCAAAATCACACTGACGCATAGAGTCATGGAGGTTTACAGCACAGAATAAGATCCTTCACCCATTGAGTCTGTGCCAGTCAAAAACAACTACCCAACTATTGTAATCCCATTTTCCAGGGCTGGGTCCACAGTCTTGTATGCCTTGTGTGCATCATAAGTCTGCATTCAATTATTTCTTAAATGTTAATGATGATGTCTGGCTCTGTCACCCTTACAGGCAGTGAGTTCCAGGTTCTCACCACCCTCAGGGTGAAGAACATTTTCCTAATGTCCTCTCCAACACTCCTGCCACTTCCCAGTCATTGACCCCTCAATGAAGGAGAAAGGTTTCTTCTATCAACCCTGTCTATGCCCCTCCTAATTTTATACATCCCAATCAGGTCCTCCCTCTGTTTTCTCTGCTCTAAGGAAAATAATCTCAGTCCATCCGATCTCTTTCCATAACTGAAACACTCCAGCCCAAGCAACGTCCTGGTAAATCTCCTCTGCACTTTCTCCAGTTCAATCACGTCCCACCAATACTGTGGATTCCAAAACTGCACACAATACAGTTCCAGAATAATCTCCCTGCTCTTAAACTCTGTGCCTCAGCTGATAACAGCAAGTTTCCTACATGTGTCTTAACCACTTTATTCACCTGTCCCTATAACTCAGTGGGCTGGTGGATTTGCACACCAAGGTCCCTCTGATTCTCACTGCTTCCCAAGGTCCTACCGTTCGTCATGTATTCCCTTGCCCAGTCTGACCTGCCCAAGTGCACCACCTCATATTTATCTAGATTGAATTCAATTTGTCACCGATCAGCCGGTCAGATCAGCCGGTCAGACCAGCCTGTCTATATCCTCTTGTAACCTAGGGTTATCATCCTCACTATTTGCCTCCCTACCAATTTTTGTATTATTTCTGAACTAACTGATGAACCCTCCTACATTCCCAGTGGGCACAGATTCCTAATCGGAAAATCACCCCATAACTATCAGTCACTGCTTCCTGCCACTCACGTTTCTGGATCCAGTTAACAAAATTTCCTTGGATCCCATGGGTTCTTAGCTTCACTATCAGTGTCTCTGTCCAAGTCTGCATCCTACTCACAGTTCACCTTCCCACACAGCTTTATGTCATCTGCAAACTTGGAGATTTTATATTTAGTTCCCTCATCTAAATTATTCATAAATATTGTGAACAGCTGGGGTCTAAGCACTAGCTTTTGCAGTGCCCCTCTATTCACTGCCTGCCACTTGGAAAAAAGACCTGTTTATTACCTATTCTTTTCTTTCTGTCAGCCACTCAGTTCTCTATCCATATCAGAACGCTACCCACAATTCTATGCACTTTAATTTTATATGCTAATCTCTTACGTTAGACATTATCAAAAACCTTCTGAAAGTCCAAGTAAATCACATCTACTGCCTCCTCCCTTTTATTCACATCTTAAAAAAATTCCAGTTCTCTGTCAAGCATGATTTCCCTTTTGTGAATGCATGCTAACTCAATGATGTCAGACTAACCTGTCTGTAATTCCCTGTTTTTTCTGTACCTCTGTTTTTAAATAGTGGGGTTACATTAGCTACCCTGCAATCCATGGAAGTTCTTTCAGAGTTAATAGAATCTTGAACAATGACCCACCAATGTATCCACTATTTGTAGGGCAAATATATACTCTGAGATGTGAACTATTGGGCCCTGGGGATTTATCAGCCTTTAAACCCATCCATTTCCCAACATAATTTCCTTACTGGTACTCATTTCATTCATTCCCTCCCTTTCATTAGACCCTGCACTCTCCAACATGTTTTGGACTGTATTTATGTCATCCTTTATGAAGACAGAACCAAAATATGAATTTAACTTGTCTGTCATTTCTTTGCTCCCCATTATAACTTTCCCTATTTCTGACTACAAGGAACCTGTGTTTGTTTTCACTGAATTTTTTTTCTTCACGCACTGATTGAAGCTTTTATCAGTTTGTATGTTCCATACAAGCTTATTCGTACTGTATTTCACCCCTCTGAATCAATGTTTTCACCCTCCTTTGCTGAAATCTAACGTGCTCCCAATCCTTGATGAACATGATCGGACCATCTTTACCATTATAATTTTGTGCCACAGTTACTGCAGTTCCTCCACGTGCTCTTTAAATGTTTGCCATTGTATACCCACTATCATTCCTTTAAGTAATGTTTGCAAATATAGCTAGCTCATGCCTCATAACATCATAATTTCTTTTACTTAGATTCCGGACTCTAGTCTCACAGTCATCTACCTCATTCTCCACCTTACAGAAGAACTCACTCATATTATGCTTAATCTTCCTCAAGGGGCCTCGAGTAACTAGATCGTCAAATATTCCTTTCTCACTGCACAAAACCTAAACTCCACCTCTTCAGATTCCACTTCACAAGAGCTAATGTCCTTCATCATTATTGCATTAATGGTTTTTTTTAACCAGCAATGCTACCCCACCTCCTTTTCCTTTTTGTCCATCCTTTCTAAAAACTGAATACCCCTGGATATTCAAAACTGCAGGATGTTTGTACTGCTTTAGATCCTATATACATTGCTAATTTTCTGAAATTGTGGATCATCATTAACAGGAAAAATTGAACTAGCCAAGGGGATCCGTGCTGTTTACACCAACATGCCCCTCATGTGGATCCCAGGATACTTTAATCGCGCACTAAATGTGATGGAGAATACAGTGACAGCACCAAATGAAATAAAGCTTTGCAAAGAAACGGTAAGTAATAATGAAATAGCATATTTTTTCATTTGAATTCCACTTTGCTAAAAGGGGATGCTACTTTCTATTAAATTCACTCTGCTTATAAACCTCATGTGTTGCATTCCGGCTTCCTGTATCCACTCTCATTGATACTCATTGTTCACTTTAAGGGCACAGGTGAGTGTGAATTGTGGCAACTCAAGCCCTTTCCTTTTCATTTAGCTCTTGAATGGAATATGGAATGGAGCCTGTATCAATCAATGATCCCTGGTACTCTGACATGCTGCAGTACTGTAAAAGGCGAATGATATAATTGACTGTGTTTAGTATGCCAAAATATCTAGTTCAAAGGCAAAATGTGAAATATTTTTAATATATTTTGATCTCCCTTTTAAGAGCATGAAATAGACTGTGGAGCTGATCCACTTGCACAAATGGGAGAACGTGACACATACAATTATTTTTATAGTCATCATTCTCTGTCCTGTCTCGGGCATCAAAATTTCATTTAGTTAATTTCAAATATTTTCATTCATATAAATCGTATTCCTTCTTTAAGTTCAGAATGGTATGCAGGTCTGGAGCATAAACATTGCTTAAACATTGTGCAATAGCTGTTCTTCCTGTTTGACCTGATTGCCCTGCCTTTGTGTAATAATTTGGTCAGCAGCAGTCACAATACGGACAAAACCATTCGTTGACATGCAGTCAGTCAATCCAGGAACTCTGTCCTCGAATCGGGAGCTATTTTCATTTCTGGACCCCTTGCAGAGCAATGCATTTTAATGGACTCTATTGATTTTTAATCTGTGTATCTTCTCCAAACAGAATGTGATGAATTAATTGAACAATTTTTGAAAGCTATTTTGACAATGAAACACATTTTCAGCAAAGGATAGAATATCTTCCTCTTTGACACCACATCATCACTGCTAAGATTGCATTATGCCTGAGGGTAATTGCTGAGCAGTAACCCACATGATGCTGGAAATTGACCATCTAATTTAATTGCCAACAAGCTGTCTGTTGCTGTTAGTATCCTCAGATCCTTTAGCAGATTCAGGGAAGTGTTTGTTATGTTTTTGGTCATGGCAATAGGATGCACTGCTCTAAAATATTAGACTTAACTATTGGATGAATTGATGCTTGATTTATAAAGCTAGTCACTAAATAAGTAATCACTTTTAACTAAAATGTTGTTTATTATGTATTTTCAAGTGGTGTGGGTAGTATAGTCCAACAATATTTGTAGTACTGTATTGTAAAAAATAACCTGAAATTTGCAGTGGCAGTGATGCAAGTCATCATTTTCCATTTATACTTTGCTGAAACAGGACAACTTCTGAAGGCTGCATGTTCTCAGAATTAAAATGTTGTTATACTGTTGAGCCACCCCGACCATCACCATAAAAAATATCCCTTGAAAATATTATACCTTGTTGAATGAGCTGTGACTGCAAATTGAACAGAGGAACTGGAATACGTCCTTTAGCCTCCAGAGACTGTTCCATTATTCAATGTAATCATGGCTGATCAGCAATCTAATTACACTTGCCTGCCTGATCCCAGTTTCGCTTGATTGCCCTATAGCTCAACAATCTGCCTCAATCTTGAATGTACAGGACGCTGAACAAGTACAGTACTCTGGGATACAGAATTCCACTGGAGCGGCACAGTGGTTAGCACTGCTGCCTAACAGCGCCAGGTACCTCGGTCGAAAAGTGTGGCACTGGAAAAGCACAGCAAGTCAGGCAGCATCTGAGGAGCAGGAGACTCGATGTTTCGGGTATAAGCCCTTCATCAGGAATGTGGGTTGAGGAAGGGATCTGAGAGATAAATAGGAGGTTTGGGGGGAAGGTAGCTAAGAAAGCAATAGGTAGATGCAGTTGGGGGGTGATGGTGATAGGTCAGAGGAGGAGGGTGGAGTGGATAGGTGGGAAGGAAGGTGGATAAGTTGGATAGTTCAAGAGGGCGGTGCTGAGTTGGAGAGTTGGATCTGGGTTGAGATACGGAAGGGGAGACGTGGAAACTGGTGAAATTGATGTTGATTCGGTGAGGTTGGAGGGTCACAAAGCGGAAAATGAGGTATTCTTCCTCCAGGCGTCAGGTGTCTTTGATTTGGCAGTGGTGGAAGCCCAGGACTTGCGTGTCCTTGGTGGAGTGGGTGGGGGAGTTGAAGTGGTCAGTGACAAAGAGGCAGGGTTGTTTGGTGCGTGTGTCCCAGAGATGTTCCCTGAAACATTCTGTGAATTGGCATCCTGCCTCACCAAAGTAGAGGAGACCACATCAAGAGCAATGGACACAGTAGAATAAAGTGTTTGGATGCTCTTCAGAGAGTCAGTGTGGACTTGTTGGGCCGAATAGCCTGCTTCCATACTGTAGGGATTCTATGAATTCATAACACTGCTGAAATTTCGGTTCATTTCAATCTTAAATTATTACAATCATAGATTATTAACTCCCATTTCTAGGCTGTCCAGCCAGGGAACAATCTCTGTGTCTACCCTGTCAACCTCCCCAGAAAGCAATTGGTATTGAATGAAATTACTTCTGATTTTCCTAAATTGCAGAAAATAGTCTCTAAATTTCCTCATCCCAGGAATTATCTAATGAACCTTCACTGTACTTCCCCAAAACAAATGTATCTTTCCTTGGATAAGAGTGCTTAACTGCACACAGTATACAGGTGTGGTCTCATAAACCTGTATCTTCTCTGTTTTGTACTCCAACCCATTTGCTGTAAATACCAACATGTCATTTACCTTCCTAATTGCCTAATGTACATTAAATCCTAGAATGGATTACAAGAATAATTCAACTAGCTCCACTGCTATCTTTTCCCTGTAGCTCTGTAAGATATTTTCTAACTTCAGGTGCTTATCCAGTTTTATTTTAAAGCCATGAATGAGTAAGTTTCCATCATTCCAATGAATTACTTGCTGCAATTAAAATTCTCCTAGCCTTTTGTTCTCTTACAAATCACCTTTAAATATGTGTCCTCTCGGTCTCAACACCTCTGCCAATATGAACAATGTTGCTCTACTCAGCCAGAGTCCTTGTGATTTTGAACATCTCTATCAAATGTCCTCTCTATTTTATCTTCTCTAAGAGCAATCCAACCTAGCCTTGTAACTAAAATTCCTCATCCTTTGAAACTACTCATGTGAAACTTTGATGAAGTCTCTCTGAAGGCATCACATCCTTCCTCAAGTGCAGTGTGCAGAATTTTCAGTTGAGGCTAAACCAATATCTTATAAAGATTCATTTATAACTTCTTTGCTTTTGTACTTTATATTGCATCAAACAGTTGGAACATTTATTATGGTTATTCTGTTATGCCACTCTTTCTAGCTTACGGTGTGTCACATGCATTTTGTGTTTCTTGAGTGAGAATACCCAATTCTTTATGACCATAAAAATTGAAAAGTTTCTTACCATTAAAAAAAGTTCAACTTTTCTCTTAAAGAGTGAATAATGACACATCTTACCATACTGTATGCCACCTGCCTCCTATTGTTCATTACTTCACTTAACCTGTTTAAATCTCACTTACTTTTCCCCCAGCCACACTGCCAACCCACTCCCCTCCCACCCCCTTTCTCACATCCCCTTTCCCCCTCCACGTTCCTAATGAAGGGCTTATGCCTGAAATGTTGACTAAATCCATTTGTAGCCTCTTTATGTCCTTCTTACAGTTCACTGTCCCAATGAGCTTTATATTGTCAGTAAACCTGAGGTGCATTATTCAACTTCCTTTCTCTAAGTCATGAAGGTAAATGGCTGAAGCCTGGCACTGAACCATTGTGAAGCATTGAAGCATTATGACTTTGTGACATTCTCCTGCTCTAGTCACAGTAACTTTGCATATTGAATGCCTCAATTGAACCTGGGGTCACCACAATTCTAGGCAGTAGATCCAAGCTACTCGCTGTTTGACAAAGCTTTTTCTTCACATGGTGTTTGCTTCTTTTGCAATTTACTTTAGATGCACACATTCTCATTCTTGATCCTTTTATAAGCAGGAACTATTTCTTCCAATTAACTCTGTCCAGGCCGAACATGATTTTGAAAACTTCTTTGAAATCTCCTCTTAGCCTTCTCCACTTGTAGAACAAAGCCCCAGTCTGTCTTCATAACTGATATTTGTCATCCCCGGACCTGCACTCTCCAACATGTTTATATCCTTTCCAAAGTGTGACACCCAGAACTGTACATGTACTCAAGCTGAGGACAAACAAGAGTCTTGTATAAGTTCAGTATAACCTCTCTGCTCTTGTACTTGTTACCCCTATTAAGAAAGATTAGATTGGTGCTCGAAAAGCACAGAGGCCTGAGACAGCATCCGGGGAGCAGGAAAATCAACATTTTGGGCAGAAGCCCTTCATCAGAAAGCCGTCAGATATCATTCATTAACTTCATTGAATGCTCTCTTCACCAGTCCTGCCAACTTTAGTGACTACATCCAGGTCACTCTGCTCCTGCAAAGCCTTCAGAGTAGGATTATTTATTTCATACTGTCTCTCTATTTCTTTCCTACCGAACACATCACCTCATTCTTCTACACATTGAAGTTCAATGGCCACCTAACTGCCCACTCCACCAAATTGACAATGTAGAGGTTCTGCAGTGTCCTCCTCACAGTGTACCGTGTTTTGTATCATCTGCAGGATTGAGGATTGTCCTCTGTGCAAGAGTTTTAAGGTCATTAATATATTATGAAAGTGAGAGAAAAAGTCCCAATACCACCCTGGAGAACTCCACCACAAACCATCCGCCACACCAAAAAAAAGTCCCTGAATTTTTACTCTTTCTTTTCACTCAACCAATTATGTGTCCACATTGCTACTATTCTGTTTATTCAATGAGGTCTAACTTTGCTCATATATCTGCTCTGCGGCATTGTATCAAATGTCTTTTGGAAATCCATGTACACCACACTGGCAGCATTACCCTCATCCATGAAATCTCCACTATCTGTTTGACTCTTTTAATACTTTTCACCTATCGTCTATGGTTTCATCCTTAATCACGAAGGCTACTCCTTCCCTCTACCATTTTCTCTGCCTTTCCTGCAACTGGTATATTCAATTCCCAGACTTGACTATCTTGCAATCATGTCTCAGCAATGGTTCCATTACATACCTTCCAAACTGAATTTGTGTCTGCAGTTCATTCAGTCTTGGCCTTGTACCGTGTAATTGTGTAAGGAAAGGCTGTAAGGTTGAGTAAAATAGGAGTTGATGGGAAGGGTGAGGACAATAACAAATTAAAAATATTATAATGAATGCACGAAGCATTAGAAATAAGATGGATGAGCTTGAGGCTCTTTTGGAAATTGGCAGATACGATATTGTGGGGATTACTGAGACGTGGCTTCAAGTGGACAGGGCCTGGGAAATGAATATTCAAGGCTACACGTGCTATCGTAAGGACAGACTGACGGGCAGAGGGGGTGGGGTGGCCATGTTGGCAAGGGATGATATTCAGTCCCTGACCTAGAATCTGGGGATGTAGAGTCAGTATGGATAGAGCTGACAAATTCTAAGGGTAAAAAGACCCTCTTGGGAATTATCTACAGGCCCCCAAACAGTAGTATGGATGTCGGATATAAGTTGAATCAGGAGCTGAAATTGACCTGTCTTAAAGATGTTACTACAGTTGTTATGGGGGACTTCAAC
>NC_057711.1:37639992-37642961 GCF_004010195.1 Chiloscyllium plagiosum
TAGACCATTTAGGACAGAGATGAGGAGAAACTTCTTCACCCAGAGTGGTGGCTGTGTGGAATGCTCTGCCCCAGAGGGCAGTGGAAGTCCAGTCTCTGGATTCATTTAAGAAAGAGTTGGATGAGCTCTCAAGGATTGTGGAATCAAGGGTTATGGAGATAAGGCAGGAACAGGATACTGATTAAGGATGATCAGCCATGATCATATTGAATGGTGGTGCAGGCTCGAAGGGCAGAATGGCCTACTCATGCACATATTGTCTATTGAAAGATTAATTTGTGCTAGCTAAATCTTGGTTTAGCTTTACTGTTTTACTTGCATCAAGAATGCAGGCTGAGGACTTTATTTAGCTACTCAAGCTTCTTTTGCGTTTTAGTTCAATCATAGTTGGTCTCCAGCCTGACTTCATTTGGTGGCCTTTTTACTATAGCCTTAATACCCTCGGTTACCAAACATCAATCAAACTCGGATGTAAAATCAACAATTCACAGAAGAACATTCCAACCTTCTTTCATTCTTTGTGTTTAGAAGTATGTAACCTCAGTCCTTTTTTTTATTTCTCCCTCCTGTTTTATTTTTTGTTTTCCTTCACCTGTAATGCTAAATGGTCACATCTTAGCCTACTTTCTTCCCTTTTGTTTGCGATTGGACTGTTATTAATACTATTTTTCCAAACCAGCCTACCAAGTATTTAATTTGCCCTTTGTGCTCTCATTTTATGCTTTCCATCAGTTACTTTTGTATCTGCAGACAGTCAGATTTATTCATTATAATTCTTAAAAGTTCCACATTTTGGTTTAATTTAATATTTGAGCTTCTATCTAAATCCAAGCATAATTATTAATTTGGGGGTTTGAGAACATAAATCAGAAGTAAAGGGTAATTAAATGCTTTTAACTTCCTGGTTGTTGTGATTAATTACTTCACTGTGATTGCCTGCTGCAATGAAGCGATCCCCTTGACTAGGTGCCAGAATTAAACTGATGTCAGGAAAGGAAAGAATCAAACCACAGCAATTACTCAATCTTTGGGCAACTTCCTAAGAGTTGAGCAGTGGCGCAGTTGGATTGCTGCTGACTCCAAAATCTAATGAATTACTTTTAAAGTGAACTGTTATGTTTCATATCTCTTTGTAATAAATGAAAATACTGATTAATTTTACAAATGGATAGTCCTTTATGTATCTCTGGAAAGACTTCCATGGTCCTGTGCAAATTAACGCCTGGCAAGACTTGTAAGGTTCGTGATTATAATTCCAGCTCCTGCGGCAAACTAACTTGAAACCTGGAATTATTCCTTTCTTTAGAAATGATTGGAGCTTGAAAATTAACAAAGGAGGTGAATAAAGAGCTCCTCATTTAAACACCTATCCCACCATACATCTTGGAAATGAAGCTTAGATTGGTGACAGAGAATCTTATGCTTAGCACATAACAAAAATGTCATCATGACATTGTAGTTACACAGAGTGACAATTATTGAAGGGAAGCCCTTATCATATTGATTGACACTGGTGAAGTACTCTTGTGGATTCATTCTGTGTTCTTGCCAGACATTGCTTCTTGGTTTGATTTTGGGCCAATGAGCTATCCTGTTATTCTATCTGCTTTCACCCTGTTTTGAAGTGAAGTATTTTCTTGACTCATTTTAAGCAAATTTGAAAGTGTCTACAGATTTTTATTTCCTACGATGTAAAGCTGCAGCACGCTAAGTTCTTTGAATTGTGCTACTTGCATCTTGCAGGTAGTAATGGTAAGGAATAGATTAAGAGTTATTTCGCACTCTGCTTCTTTTTTTCTGAGCATCTTTCAAACAGACACAAGATGATAGTATTGGCAAGTCTGTCACATGAAACAGATTGTACACATTTGCTAAACAGATTAATTTTCATGCAAAGAGCAGGGGCAATCTAGTCCAAAATCTTTGGAGTTTAGGTTGGTGTTAAAATTAAATACCGAAACTGAAAGATACATGCTAGTCAAGGTGTTAAGAAAGCAAGGTAGTAGGTGAAGTTAAGATGCAAATCATTTGTGATCATATTGAGTGGGGAAGCAGGTTTGTAGGACTTAATTATCACCTTATATTCCTGAGTTTCCCATTTGCGCACAAAATATTGACTTTGGAGGTTTGATCCTGGCAATGGGAATTGTGGAATAATCAGAATAAGTTATAACATGGTGTGGTGTGCTATTTTTGATGCTTATAACTTTGTGTTTGAATTTTGCAGTCAAAAATGTAAGAACTTCTTAGGTCCATTGGCTGGACGACCATTTATTTACCTTGAGAAGGTGTAGATGAGCTGCCTGCTTGAACAGCCACAGTCCATTTGTTGTAGGTAGATCCACATTCAAGGATGGAGTTCCAGGATTTTGACCTGGCAACAGTGAAGAAACAGCAACATATTTCTAAGTTAGGATGGTGAGTAGCTTAGAGGGGATCTTGCAAGTGGGGGTGTTCCCATGTATCTGATGCTGTTGTCCTTCTAGGTGGCAGTAGTCAGAAGTGGTAACGGATTTGGAACGTGCTATTAAGAACCTTTACTGAGTTATTGGAGTGCATTTTGTAGATAGTACATGCTGTCATCACTGTTATTATCGTTCAACAGTAATGGAGGGAGTGAATGTTTGTGTATGTAGCGCATTCAAATAAGGCTGCTTTTTCATGGATAGTGTCAAGCTTCTTGGGTGATGTTGGAGTAACAGTTTTGCAGCGAAGTGGGAAATGTTCCATCAGACTCCTGACTTATGCCTTGTAGATCATAGACAGGGTTTGGCAATCAGTTCTAGATTTTAAAAAAAAATTTAGTATTGTCCATCTACTGTGATGCAATTCAAGCCCAGTTCCACAGAGCATTATCTAGGTCTCTGGCTTAATGATCCAGCGACATCCTTTTCAAAACTGGAAGCGACCAAGGTGAAACATAGAAGGAGGTGAAGCAAAGGCACAGGATTAGAAGAACCTGGCAGTTA
>NC_057711.1:37643461-37673942 GCF_004010195.1 Chiloscyllium plagiosum
ATCACAGGCTGTTCCTCTTCCTCTCTCTGTTCCTCACCTACCAGCGGCAATCACAGGATTGGTTGCAGTGATGGAGTCTTTGAGATAACTGTTGGCGGTTTCTCAGCCTCAGCTTTCGATTCAAGGAATGAAGTTTGCAGGGGGAAGGGGACAGTGAAGCGGTGATTGCAAGGAGGGGAGGGCAGAAAAGAGGAGGCTGCAAAGATGAGTGGAGAACAAAAATTTGGAGGGTGCAAGGGTAAGTGGGGGGAGGAGGAGGAGGAGGCTATGAGGGTATGGAGGGGAAGAGGAGACTGCAAGGGGAGGAAGAACAGTTTAAAATTTGTTAACAAAAGTATATTAAACTAACTAGCAGGCTGGAAAATTTGAAATAACTGATGCAACAAATTCCCCTTGAAAATGAATGTGAAATCTCTTGCTTAAGGCTGTTTATATTGAGGAGGAGACATAATGGGAAAAATACAGTGGATGCCATTATTATGAACTCTGTGTCAATTGTTAAATTTAAATCTGAGACTGAGATCTAAGGTGCAGCAAACAGATTAGTTTTTACTTTGGTTAGAGTGTTCCAGCTTTATGCATACATGATGGAAACCTGTTAACTGTGACTTCACCAGTCTACATAAGGAATCTTTTGGGTAATAGCATTTTGAAATGTTCATTCGTTTTTTGTTGCTAACTTACTCCTGTTGTTATGTGCCAATTTAAACACTATGATATCCCATTGTAACCATGGTTTCCAAATCTGGGCATCAGAAGAATGCAATGGCTTTGTGTAGAGTTCAGAGCAGATTTACATGACTGGTTCCAGGGATAAGGGATTACAGAGAAGCTGTCATTGTTCTTGTTAGAACCAAAAACACTGAAGGGATGTGATGCAGGTAAATAAAAATACAAAGATTTAGATAGCAACAGTTTATATTCTAATGGCTATACAATGGATTACAAAATGGCCCAAATGTAACATTATTTAAGTTAATTGGCTCTAGAACCAGAGGCAGTAGAAAGAAAAATCTTTATCTAAGATTAGTTGAGATTTGGAACGCTCTCTTCCCTGACATTCAGGTGGATATAGATTCAGACAGAAAATGGATAAATATCTTGAGATAGAAAATAGGGAAGGATGGGTGTAGATGGCAGTGATGGAAGGGAGGGGGAGTGATAGGATGAAGTGGATTTCTCTTTAGAACAGCTGGCATAGATTTACTGGGTGGAATGGCATTTTTTGTGTTGCTCTATTCTAGAACCCAAAGGAAATCACAAAGGCACTTGGGGGGGATAAAGGCAAAGACAAAGCATCAGCTTTCTGCCTAGTTAATTACAGCTTCATACACAGCCAAGCAGGTACCATGCTTAAGGCCATTTATTTCTCAGTGCATTAATTTTGATTAATAATTATCCATAAAAAATCAAAATTATGAGACAGAAAGTGGTAAAAGGTGATCTGACTATTCCATCCTCTTTTTGAAATTGTGTTAGCGAAAATTAAGATGAATTACTGAAAGCCAATCATGGGTAACTTGATCAGGAGCGGAGCAGAAGATGATGAAAGAAAAATGTGTTATGATCCAGTACAAAATGGAGTTGGGCAAGACGGGATGTCACTATAAATGCATCATTCAAGACTGAATATTACAAAGGTGGTTTCAGTTTACAGCCGTTACTGTGTAATTATTGGTATCCCTATTTTGGAAAAAAAACAAGAATTCAGATGACAAATGAATTAAAGTCTTGGAGAGATTACACTTAAAATATAAGCCGTAACTATTAATCTAACCTGGGGCAGTGTTTTGTAGAGGAATAAGACAGTGTTATTTTCTGGGTCTGTAGATTGTGAAGGAGCAAAAGTGGCCTTTAGTACAGTGATATGTGCTTCTTGTCAGATGTGGGAGTTTAATGAGAGTTAAGGGTTACTGCAGATTATATCTGCAACAAATGCTGTTGGTTGCAAATCTTATCAGATTGAATGGATCGGTTTGAGAGACAGTTAGAAGTAATGAGGAATTGGCAACAGCAACAGTCTGTGATAGATGGCAGTTACAGGAAGGGGAAAAGTCTCAGATACAGTCACAGAGATGGGTTAACTCCAAAAAAGGTAAGAGAGGTAGGCATCTAGGGCAGGTGCGTGCTGTGGCTATACCCATTTCAAACAGGTATGCTGTTTTGGAAATGTAGGGAGTGATGGATTCTCAGGGAAATGTAGCACGAACAGCCAAGTTTCTGGTATTGAGACTGGCTCTAATGCAATGAGGGGTACGTCGGCTTCCAAGAGATCAATTGTGTTAGGGGATTCTCTAGTCCGAGGTACAGACGTTTCTGTAGACAGCAACGAAAAATCAGAATGGTGTGTTGCTTCCCTGGTGCCAGGATCAAGGATGTCTCAGAGATGGTGCAGAATGTTCTCTCAAGGAGGAGAGGGGCCAGCAAGAGGTTATTGTCCACATTGGTTCCAATGACATAGGAAGGGAAATGGTTGAGATTCTGAAGGGAGATCACAGAGAGTTAGGCAGGAATTTAAAAAGGAGGTCTCCAAGAGTAGTAATATCTGGATTATTCCTGGTGCTATGAGCTAGTAAGGGCAGGAATAGGAGGATAGAGCAGATGAATGCATGGCTGAGGAGCTGGTGTATGGGAGAAGGATTCACATTTTTGGATCATTGGAATCTCTTTTGGGGTAGAAGTGACCTGTACAAGTAGGTCGGATTGCACCTAAATTGGAAGGGGATTAATACATTGGCAGAAAGATTTGCTAGAGCTGCTTGGGAGGATTTAAACTAGTAAGGTGGGGGTGTGGGACCCAGAGAGATAGTGAGGAAAGAGATCAATCTGAGACTGGTACAGTTGAGAACAGAAAAGAGTCAAACAGTCAGGGCAGGCAGGGACAAGGTAGGACTAATAAATTAAACTGCATTTATTTCAATGCAAGGGGCCTAACTTGGAAGGCAGATGAACTCGGGCATGGTTAGGGACATGGGACTGGGATATCATAGCAATTACGGAAACATGGCTCAGGGATGGGCAGGACTGGCAGCTTAATGTTCCAGGATACAAATGCTACAGGAAGGATAGAAAGGGAGGCAAGAGTGGAGGGGAGTGGTGTTTTTGATAAGGGATAGCATTACAGCTGTGCTGAGGGAGGATATTCCCGGAAATATATCCAGGGAAGTTATTTGGGTGGAACTGAGAAATAAAAAGGGTTGATTGCCTTATTGAGATTGTATTATAGACCCCCTAATAGTCAGAGGGAAATTGAAAAACAAACTTGTAAGGAGATCTCAGCTATCTGTAAGAATAATAGGGTGGTTATGGTAGGGGATTTTAACTTTCCAAACATTGACTGGGACTGCTATAGTGTTAAGGGTTTAGATGGAGAGGAATTTGTTAAGTGTGTATAAGAAAATTTTCTGATTCACTATGTGGATGTACCGACTAGAGAAGGTGCAAAACTTGACCTAGTCTTGGGAAATAAGGCAGGGCAGCTGACTAAGGTGTCAGTGGGGGAGCACTTTGGGGCCAGCGACCATAATTCCGTAAGATTTAAAATAGTGATGGAGGATAGACCATAATTTTGATGGTATTAGGCAAGAACCTTAAAAAGCTGATTGGGGGCAGATGTGGAGCTGCAAAAAATGGGGGAAATACTAAATGAGTATTTTGCATCAGTATTTACTGTGGAAAAGGATATGGAAGATATAGAATGTAGAGAAATAGATGGTGACACCTTGCAAAATGCCCATATTACAGTGGAGGAAGTGTTGGATGTCTTGAAACGCATCAAGGTGAATAAATCCTCAGGACCTGATCAGGTGTACCCGATAACTCTGTGGGAAGGTAGAGAAGTGATTGCTGGGCCTCTTGCTGAGATATTTGTATCATCGATAGTCACAGGTGAGGTGCCGGAAGACTGGAGGTTGGCTAATGTGGTGCCACTGTTTAAGAATGATGGTAAGGACAAGCCAGGGAACTATAGACCAGTAAGCCTGACCTCGGTGGTGGGCAAGTTGTTGGAGGGAATCCTGAGGGACAGGATGTACATGTATTTGGAAAGGCAAGGACTGATTAGGGATAGTAAACATGGTTTTGTGCGTGGGAAATCATGTTTCACTAACTTGATTGAGTTTTTTGAAGAAGTAACAAAGAGGATTGATGAAGGCAGAGCAGTAGATGCGATCGATATGGACTTCAGTAAGGCGTTCAACAAGGTTCCCCATGGGAGACTGGTTAGCAAGGTTAAATCTCATGGAATACAGGGAGAACTAGCCATTTGGATATAGAACTGGCTCAAAGGTAGAAGACAGAGGGTGGTGGTGGAGGGTTGTTTTTCAGACTGGAGTGCCACAAGGATCGGTGCTGGGCCCTCTACTTTTTGTCATTTACATAAGTGATTTAGATGTGAGCATAAGAGGTACAGTTAGTAAGTTTGCAAAGAAGGTTACCTCAGATTACAACAGGATCTTGACCAGATGAGCCATTGGGGTGAGAAGTGGCAGATGGAGTTTAATTCAGGTAAATGCGAGTTGCTGCATTTTGGGAAAGCAAATCTTAGCAAAACTTATACACTTAATGGTCGGGTCCTAGGGAGTGTTGCTGAACAAAGAGACCTTGGAGTGTAGGTTCATAGCTCCTTGAAAGTGGTGTCGCAGGTAGATAGGATAGTGAAGAAGGCATTTGGCATGCTTTCTTTTATTGGTCAGAGTATTGAGTACAGAAGTTGGGAGGTTGGCAGGACATTGGTTAGGCCACTGTTGGAATATTGCACGCAATTCTGGTCTCCTTCCTATCAGAAAGATGTTGTGAAACTTGAAATGGTTCAGAAAAGATTTACAAGTATGTTGCCAGGGTTGGAGAATGTGAACTATAGGGTGAGGCTGAACATTGGCTGGGGCTGTTTTCCGTGGAGTGTTGGAGGTTGAGGGGTGACTTTATAGAGGTTTACAAAATCATGAGGGGCATGGATAGGATAAATAGGGTTGGGGAGTCCAGAACTAGAGGGCATAAGTTTAGGGTGTGAGGGGAAAGATATAAAAGAGACCTAAAGGGCAATGTTTTCAAACAGAGGGTGGTCCATGTATGGAATGAGCTGCAAGAGGAAGTGGTGGACGCTGGTACAATTGTGACATTTAAAAGGCATTTGGATGGGTATATAAATAGGTAGGGTTTGAGGGATATGGGCTGGTCCTGGCAGGTGGGACTAGATTGGGTTGGGATATCTGGTCAGCATGGACGGGTTGGACCGAAGGGTCTGTTTCCATGCTGTACATCTCTATGACTCTGTGACTCTATAACAAACACACCAGATATCAGACCTAACACAAGAATATCTGGTTCACTAATGACACTTAGGGATGGAAATCTGCTGTTCTTACTTTGTCTGGTCTACATGTGACTCCAGACCCACAGTAATGTGGTTGAATCTTAATTGTCTTCTGGGCAATTAAAGATGTGTGATAAATGCAGATCTGTCCAAGTACAGCCACATCCCATGAACACCGATGAATGAATAAGAAAGAGAAACGCTAAAATCATCATAGGATTCAGTTATCTTACTGACTGATCCTTCTCTAGGAATCTACGAAAGAGCTGCAGTACCATACACACAGTTCCATAGCAATTAACAGCAAAGAACTTTGTAATTCATGGCTTTATCAGATAGGTATCATTCTCTTTTCTCATTAATTCATGTCTATTGACATTTCTGTGGCATCCCAAAACACGAAAGGAAATTGTTACTAAATTGATTTCTCCACAAACATTTCCTCAATTCCCCCACACTCCAGGACCAGGTACATGTGAGGGATAGGGAGGAGGGCTCACAGCAGAAAGAGACTGAGGCCTGGGAGGGAGGCGGAGAGAAGGCTGGGGTTGGGGTCAGACCTTTACCTAGGGGACCTTCAAACTCAAAATGAAGGCTGTGTAGGACCACCCCTCGTGGTGGTGAAGATCCCTGGACAATCCTAGGCCTTGCACAGCCTAGTTAAATTGCAGATAGATTATATCTCAGGGGCCACAAAATTCAGTCCCATGAAGAGGGGAGTAATGGATAACTGGCTTTTTGAAGATGTGAGTTATATGGTGTGACCATGCCTAGTAACACACATGCGTGCTGTCCTTCACAGCAGAGAATAGGAGGCAATCGCAAATCTAAAGTCTGTGGGATCAGTGTTATGAATTCCTCCTGGGTTTTCATCAAGATTATGGAGGGAAGAAAAAAGGAAACACCTGTGGAACTTCCTGGCAAAGAAACATTCATTTTGAAAGAACGTAAATATTTTAAATAACTTTAAAAAAATATAATATTCTGGTTTTAAATTTAATTATTCAATACACCAGATCACTGTACCACATCGAGGTATTTTACCTGGATTTTTAGTTGTATGTGCAGATTTTAAATTTGTGGTGTTCGTGGCATTTTTTGCTTCTTTGTCATCACCTCGGGTGTTCTTTGTTTCTGGATTAGTGTTAGGCTTGGCTCCTTTCTCCACTGAATCCTTCTTCTTAGGGGAAGCTGTTTTTGCTGCTTTATCAGCTGATTCCTTAGCAGATACTAATGGGGTTGTTCTGGAAGGAGCACTGGAATGCTTTGGTTTGCTGTCAGCTTTTCTGGAAGGAGAGGAAGACTTTGTCTTTGTGGCCTGTTTTTTGGTCTTTGTTCTCTCTTTAACCTCTTTCTTCAATGGCTTATCTGCCTTTGCCAAGCTCTGATCAGTAGGCAATGCTTCGGGATCAACCATGCAAACATCTGGATGTGGTGGAGGTGGGCTAGGATCCATCAGTGGAACAGGTGGGGGATCTATTTGTCTGTGTACAAGTGTTCTGTCTGTCGGGAGAGTTTCAGACTCATCTTCAGAGTCTAAGGCAGCATCCGCAGTGATCGAAGGGCATTCCTCTGTTCCAGGTGGAAAGTCGGAATCAGTCTGGGACGGAGCAGACTCGCTGACCGATGTTCCTGGGGTATCATCACATTGCCGTACCTGCTGCTTTCCACCAGATGGAGGCTGGCCTCCTCCGCTTTGCGTAAGTGGTCTCTCAAGATCTTCAGCGATGTCATCTTGCTCAAAGAATTCTAATGGGCTTGGATTGATGAAAGAAGGGGAAAGATCAGCCATGTTGAGCCGGAATGAAGTCGGAGTCTTAAAGCATGTTTCAACAGCAGGTTGAACCTCTGCTGGGTGCACTGATCTGGATGCAAAATGGTCATCTTCAAGCTCATATCCATCTTTGGCTTTATCTTGCTTGCTGCTGAATGTCTCAATTTCTCCCATGTCTGACTGCATTATTGGAATTTTGCTTTGACAGAGGGCAGGCTCTGGTAAGGAATGTGATGCATAAACAGCAGATACCTGCTCAGAAGGAGATATCATTGATGATCCTACTGGACTCTTCTCCTGCAGTGGGCCTGGGCCTGATGAATCAGACATGTGCAGATGAGATACTTCTTTTGCAAGTGCAAGAGGCTGTGAAAGGTCAAACATTTGCAGCTCCTCCTGATCTTGCAGTGGAGAAGTTCCCTGTGGTGAATGGGCAGATGATACCCTTTCTGAAACCATTGGCACTTCAATATTAACTGGTTTTCCAGATAGGGCTGAAGTACAAACACCATATTCCTCTTGCAATGGAGAACTGGTTTGTGGTGTACGAGCAGATGAGGATGATGGTGAAGCCTCTGTTGGTGGGGTGGAACCGAATTGCAAATGATCCAGCTCTTGGCCATAGAATGATCTGTCAAGTGTTGGATGAGCATGCTGGATAAATCCAGGCTCATGCACATCTGATGGACTGTAATCTACTTCAGTGGGTCCATTTTCAGATATGTGCTGGAAGCTGGCATTAAACGCAGGCTGCTCAGGAGATTGTCTACTGAAGTCCAAAGCCAAAGACTGTTCCGGTGACTCCTGACTAAACTCTACCGACATTGTTGAATGCTCGGGTGATCTCACTTCCTGTACAGGAGTTCTGGATTTTGCAGTCTTTGGAGACACCTCTGGAGGGGAAATCGACATGGGCCTTGGGCAATCTTCTTTAGAAGGTGAAACTTCAGCTTCTTGGAAAGTTGTAGGCGTTTGGACAACAGACACTGAGAGGGATTCATCAACTTCAGTTGAATGAGGGGATCCGACCTCTGCATGCAACGAGGGAGACACATCATCTGCTGTAGGTTCTGGAAAGGAACTTGTGGCAAGAGATGCTGTTGAAGCTGAAGCCACACCTTCAATATGGGAATAAGTGTCTTCTGCTACCACCTCATCGACAGGAGTAGCTGATTTGTCTGATGTGGTTCCTTCAGAAATTGACATTTTGCTGTCTTCTTTAACAGAACCGATTTGGCTGAGATCCACCAGAGTTGGGGACAGTTCAGCTGCAGTTTTCTGAGTTTCAAAGGGACCGAGTGATGGGAAGGTTGCAGTAGCATTTTCTTCCACTTTGCATTCCTGGCTGAAACTATCTTTGGGAGTCAACAATTCGAAATCTGCTGCACGTTGCTTTTCAGGCGCAACTGAACTGGATGAAAAGTCATTAAATGGATAAAGATGGGGTGAAGAAAGAAGTTTAAGCTTATCACTTGAGAGTTCCATTGCACCTTCAAGAAACTGTACTGGGAATTCTTCTCCATCATTAGGAGAACTATCAACAGGTGAACTGGAACCCAACATTGGTGGGCTTCGTAATGGAGATAGGACCTTTTCTACAGGTGATTCTGAATCAGGTACTGGCTCATCCATGGGGCTATATCTTGGACTGGTCTCATCAGCTTTCATGTCATCAGTCTCAATAATAATTGGGGCTGGCAATTTTCCTGTTAATTCAGGTGCGACTTTACTATCTTTCTCATCTACAGGAGACTGATAAAATGGAGTGTGGCCAGCACTAGGGGAACCAGATTGTGTGGGAGATGCCATCTCTAGTGTTTTTTCTTCAGGACTAGCACAATGATCATCTGGAGTTTCGTGGTCAGAGGTTGTAAGATCTGTGGATGCCTTGATATCTGATGGAGTCAAATCAAAGTTGACATTCTGATCACTCAAAGGTGATCTAGACTGTGGTGAAGAACCAACTGGACTCCGTGCGGGGCTTAATTTGGCTTCAAGATCTTTTATCTGATTCGCTTGCTTTTCATTCTCTAAAACTTCCTGTTTTTCAAATTCATCAGACTTAGGAATATAGATGCCAGGTGATGGACATTTAAAGCACTTGTCTTCTTCCAGAGAAGATGAAGGAGATATTGTTGAGGCTGATGCTGGATAATCATCACCTTGTGTCACTTCTGTTTTTGAAGTTTCTATTGAGAGTCCATTGTAAGTGTCAGGAACTGGAGAAAACTTAGCTCCCTCATGACCCTGACAAAAGACAGTAGTTTCAATCTTTGTCATGCTTTCAAACTCCTGAGTGGGTGACTCAGTTTCCTCATTATTGGTCTCATCACTCATAATGTCTCTCGGTGTGGACATATCATCCATTGGGGTAGGTTCACTTGAAATTTCAATTGTAGATTGAGTAAAACCTGATGTAGCTGTAAATTCTTCTGGTGGCTCTTCATGGGTTTCTTCATCAGAAACTGTTATTTCACTTTCAAAATCAGTTGGCATTGTTTCATTACGAATCAGCATCGTTTGATCAATAATTGAAGAATGGAGTGCAGAGATTTTATCCAAAGCTCCATCAGGGGATAGAGCTTTTATTTTATGTATCTCAGTGGTTTCAGCCATACTTAAATCTTTCTGTGTATAAATTTTAGCTTCTTTGCTAAGATCAACTCTCTTTTCTTCTTCTTCTGCCTCTTCTTCAGCCTTTTCTGGAAAGCCTTCTCGTTCCCTGTGATCATCCCCAGCTTCAGACTCTTCTGTCTCTTCTTTTTCTATCTCGTCATCTTCAACTGGTTCTTCAGTTTCAATTAATTCTTCTGCTTCAATGTCGTCGGTCTCAACCTTTGTGCCAGTCAAGGCATGTTCTGTTTTGCCTGGAAGCATCTTTTCTACTATATCTTCTGCTAGCTCTTCAACATCTTCTGTCTCAGCCTTTTCCTCATAGTCTCCTGGTTCAGAAGATTCTTCAAAAGCAGCACCTTCATCCTCAAATTTTTCTAATGTAACCTTATTTCGAGTTTCAATGTACTCTTGAGGAGACTGCTCAAATTCACCTTCGACTTCAGTGGTTGTTATTCCCTCATCAGGAGATTCATCTGTCTCCAAAGAGTCTCCATGAATTATAAACCCTGTCTTTTTCACAAGTGTGGCTTCTTGCACTTCATTATTTATTGAATTTTCTGATGGGGCTATGGGTCCTTGCATTTCTCTTTTCTCTTCTTCATTAAGTTCTTCAAAGTCTTTTGTTAAGTCTTCTGGTGAAGACATTCGTGATCGTTCAATCTCAAGTTCACCTGCAGTCACTGCAGTCACTGCTGCTGCTGCTGCTGCTGCCCCTGCCACAGCAACAGTTTCCATTTTGGTCTCTTTCTTGCTTGGTTTTGGCTTTCCTTTCTCTTTTGGCTTACTTGGCGTAGAGTCTTCCTTCTTTATTGGTTCAGTTTTCCTTTCCACTTTGGGTTTTGTTGGTACTTTTTTGGTCTCGGTTGCAGGGATGGGTTTTCTAGTTTCCTTAGCAGGTTTTTTCAGGTCTTTCTTGACATCTTTGTCATTTTTTTTAATCTCTTTCTTTTCTTCTTTTTTTACCTCTTTCACTGGGGTTTCTTTTTTCTTCACTTCTTTTTTAATATCTTTCTTTGCTTCTTTCTTTATTTCTTCCTTCTTAGGTTTCTCTTCTTTTTTAGTAACCTTTTCTTTTTTAGTAACTGCTTTATCTTCCTTTGCCTCTGACTTCACGCTCTCTTTCTTCACTTCCTTTTCCTCTTTCTTCTTGTCTTCTGGTTTCTTTGCTTTAACCTCTTTCTTCACAATTTTTTCCCTGACAGGTTTGGGTTTGTTCTCAGCTTTTAGTTTGTCATCTCTCACTGTTTTTTCTTCAAGTTCCTGTTTAGCTGTGTCCTCTTTTGCTTTTGTTTCCTTTTCTTCGGGCTTTGATTGTGACTCTGTTCTGGTCTTTTCCTTCTTAACTGCAGGTTTTTCCTTTTTCTCTACCTTTTGCAGTTTTTCTTTAACAGCCTCTTGTTGACTAACTGCAGTAGGTTTTGTCACCTCTGGTGTTTCTTCCTTCTTAACTCCTTTTGCAGCGGGTGGCTTAGAATTAGATTTGAGACTCTCCTTGCTATCACTTCGTTGTTTCATCTTGGTTTGTTTAACATTTGGGACAGCCAAGCCAATGGACAGCTCTTTTTGAGTTACCACTGGGTGTTTAAGGAAATCTAAATCTTTGAGCTTTTCTAATCCATCCAGAATATTGTACTGTGGAGCATTTCCTGGGAACAGAGCACGGACTATTTTCTCAGTTGGATTAGCCGGATGCCATACAATCAGTGAGGATATTGAAGTCAAATATGGAAATGAAATTTCTGCCTCTTTACCATTTGGTAACACTAGTCCAGTTTTAGCCTTGTTGTTGCTGGACCAATGTTGCATGAAAAATTGTAGCTCCTTGCTTCCTTTCACTGGATTTAAAATGTACATTTCTAATCTTCCCACACCCATTTTCTGAAAAAGTATTACTGGATCAATAACATTTCCTACAGTCCTGTACAGGGGTTCTGGCTTTATAGACAATTTGTTTAAGTACTGGAGAGTAAGAAAGGTTTCCTCTGTATTCCTTCTGACCCGAAAATTAGGCTGCAAGTTTGTCATATTTTCCGGGACGTTAAGAAAAACGACCCCCAGCTCAGGTGAGATCAGATTTTTCAGCCAGTCACTGTTAGCAGTGGACCCTTGCGACTGTTCCTCTTCTAGTTCTGCTATTTTACGTTGCAACAAACTGTTGACTCCAGGGAGATTATCGGCTCCATTATGCGTGAGCAGGATTGAGTCGACTCTGTCTAAATGTCGAATCAATTTCCAGAAGCATGACTTGCGATCGGAGCCTCCATTGATAAGCATATTAAACCCATTCACGGCAAACAAAGCAGAGTCCCCTCTCCCACCGGGGAAAATGTAGCAGCAAGGTTTTGACAGTTTCAAGAAGCCTCCTGATGCTGGGGGCTCCAACACATCAAAGGATGATGGTACCTCAACCGATTCGGAGAGATATTCAGTGAATTCTGAAAGTCCTTCCATCTCTGGTAGAATAGAGACTGAGTTTAGTTTTATATTGATGAAGTCCTGTAGGTTATGTTTTTCCAGGTTTGTATTTTTCCAATCACCTTCCTCAAGACAGAATAATGTGAGGCTGGCTTTATTGGCTGGATGTGTGGTGCTCAGTAGTTCTCCAATCTGCCAGCAGAATAAAAGACAATAAGTAATTAGTAGTTATTTCTGCTAAACCTCAATTAACATTTTATAATTAGATTGTGCTGTGTTCAGTTCCCCAAAAATAAATTATAATTACGGAATACTTGCTTCAGAAATAAACAATGCATTATCCTTCCATTTGAACTTTCCAAAATCAAAATAAATGTAAATATTTTGAATTGGTAATTTTAACTTTGTCTGGTTAAATTATAAAGATAATCTGTTTTTGTGTAGTCTCACTTTTCTTAGTTCCAATTCTATTCAGCAAATTCCCATCTTTTACAAAGTATACAAGGACTCTGTGTTTCCATTTATGTTTTCATATGTTGATGTATTTTAGGTAATTTTCTTGCCACCTCTTCCAAACTGGTCATCCAGGGATGTAAGAAACTTTGTAAAGAATGGCTGATTTTATTTTAACTTGAAACCTCAGGTTTCATTAATAAAGCAGTTATACAAATGTATACAGATGATTCAATGAAATATAAAATGCCATTTTAGTTCCAATCCGATAGTTGGTGCTCGTAACATCTTTGGAAAAGAACTACAGTGGGATTACTTTTTTACAGTTTGGAATTTCTGCCTTACGTGCAAAAGGTACTCAAATTAAGATAAAACTGCATGTTTACCACATTTCAAGGTGAGCACACATAGTAAGCTTCACTGACAGCATGGTTTGCTTAAACACCAGTTCAAAGCAGTTACTTACTACCACCATGATATAACCCAACTCCACGAGCGATGGACTATTCTAATTTCTTTACACTTACCTCCTGATCTGTGAAAATTTCAATGAAGTTCTGAAAGGAGAATGAACCGGATTGCAGAATTAGTTCCCCAGTGTTTTCACAGCACTGTCCAGTTAGCACCAGCAGCTTATGTCGAGCAGCATCAGTGATCAAGAGACGTACCTAGGAAAAGGACATGTGACTTAGAAATGAAAAGCAAAATAACTACAGTGATACATTTTAGAAATTAACACTCATTGTATGAAGCTTTGCATGCCTTTAAGGTTTGTCCAGTAAATAAACGTCTGTAGTGGAGGCTTGGGTAAAGTTTATAAATTTATAGCTCCCACATTGGGTGAAGGCATTGCTGCAGCTCATCATGGAGCTCATTCTGACATGGAACAGACAATGGCACAATGTGAGCAAGAGTGGGCTCCAAGATTTCCTGATGGGGAACTGAGCAGGTTGAGCAGGAGCAGAGACGTTCCCTAGACAATCTTTCAGAAGGTCAGAGACCAGATAATGATGATGCTCAGTTCCAGGAGTTAAGCCCAAGGTCCTGGATGTGGTGCCATTCAAAGCTTCAATGATTCACATGAGTGGTCAAGCTCAGTGAATGTGCAATCGAATGTCATGTCCTACCAAATGCTCCACTAACCTCAGTCATGGGATAATACATAACATCCCCATCACTGACCTACCAACAATCTCTACCAATCATACCTAAAATTCATAGCTTTACCTCACATGTTACTGCTATAAGTCTCACACTCACTGCCAGCCAGTTCATAAGGTCAGGATCATCACACAACCGCACTGCATTACACTCAGTGAAATATCTCCTTCACTCTTGTAAGACAAAGTGAACACACACCTCCTTCCCCCAATGGAGAAGACTGCATTTGCGATTATTGGAGTGACCATTGCTGAGGCTGTGGTCAGCCCAAGGGTTGCAATATCGAAGATGACAGGATTCCTATGCTTAAGTCTTCCTTCTCAGATCACATTGCCCTTCAAATCACTATTGCTTCTAATTTACAAGCTGCAGATGACATCATTGGGCACCTCAGCTTTCCACCCCTCCCCTCATCACAAACTGTTGCACCCGTCTTTGTCAGGTACTCAGGAGTTACAGCCTGATTGAACAAATCTCTTCTGGTCTCAGTCCTACATCCAAACTGCATCTTCTGAGACCTTGTGCATTAGTTTTCAATTATTAACTCAGCGCCGACCCTGTCAACCTTTCTCAAACTCATGTGTGTTTCAATGAGGTTATTTCAAGGAGTTGGGAAATTTCTGTCACACGTATGGAAAAAGATATGTGCCGAAGCACAGGGTTAACTTTTCATGTACATGTGCAGACAGTAAAGTTGAGCAAATGGTATCAGAAAACCCGCCAGCAAGTAATCAGAGTGGGCCTTCAGGTGGATCAGTTTCCTGTTGCAAGGTGATATGATAAATGTGTGCAGCCAATCTGTATAATGACAATGACCTCCCCACTTTCAGGAGTGCCAGGCAGGGTTGTAGTAGTGTCCACCTGTCAAACAAGGGCTGGCAGCAGCAAAAGCTAGACCTTAGTTCAATATCTGGCATTGGTAGGTTTCTCATCCAGAGTGGTTACACATAGAAATCAGAAGCAGGAGAAGGCCATTCACCCCTTTGAGCCTGCTTCACCATTCAGTATGATTATGACCAATCCTACACCTCAATGCCATAAACTCATTTCCTCCCCATACCCCTTGATGCCTTTTAAAAACATATTAATCTCCTTCCTGAATATATTCAGTTACCTGACCACCACAGTCTTCTGTGGCAGACAATTCAACAGGTTCACTACTCTTTGATTGAAGAAATGTTTCCAAATCTCTGTCTTAAATTGCCTACTCATATCCTAAGACTGAAACTGTGTTCCTGCTTCTAAGCTCCTTAACCAGAGAAAATATCTTTCCTTCATCTAGTCTGTCCAAATCCATCTCTCCTCATTGGACGGTCCTGCCATTCTTGGTATCAGTCTAGGCAGGGAGACTAAAATTGCACACAATACTCCAGCTGAGGTCTCACAAGGCCCCAAATAACTTCAGTAAGACACCCCTACTTGTGAACTCAAATCCCCCTGCAAACAAGGCCAATATACCATTTGCCTTCCTTGTTTTTTGCTGCACCTACCCATCTATATTCATCGACTGGTGGACAAGGGCATCTAAATCCCTTTGCAGATCTACAGTTCCCAATATATCACCATTTCAGTACTACTCCTTCTTGCTGTTTTTCACATTGATGTGTGTCATTTCACATTTAGCCACATTGTCCAGCTTCTGCTGTGTGATTATCTACTCACAACACGTCTGAATCACCTAGAAATCTCCTTGCATCCTTCCCATAAACCTGCTCCGTTTTGTGTTGTCAGTAAACTTGGAAATGTTGCATTTAGTTCCCTGATCTAAGTTGTTTATGTATAATGTGAATAGTTGGAGCCCAAGCATGGATCTTTGCAATACCTCACTAGTCACTGCCTGCTGCTTGGAAAAAGGCCTAATTATTCCCACATTCTTTTTCCTATCTGTCAACTAATGCTCACTCCATACCAATACGTTACCTGCTATCCCATGTGCTTTAACTGTTCCATGAACCTCTTACGAAGAACCCTATCAAAGATCTTCTGAAAATCCAAATACACCACATCCACTGATTCAGATCAATTCCCTTATCTATTCTACTAGTTACATCCTCAAAAAGTTTTCATGAATCTATACTGGCTTTGTCCATTTCCATGAATGTTTTCATGTTCGTTATCATGCCTTTTATCATAGACTGTCGCATTTTCCCCACTACTGATGTTAGACTTACTGGTCTGCAATTCGGTTTTTTCTCCTTTTTCCTTTTTTAATTAGTAGGGTTACATTTGCAACTTCCCAATCTGTAGAAACTGTTCCAGAGTCTACAGAATTTTATGAAGATGTGTACCAATGCACCAATATTTCCAGAGTCACCTTTTGTAGTATTTGGTGATGTAGATTATCAGGCCCTGGGGATTTATTAGATTCTAACATCATTAATTCCTCAGAACCATTTTCTTACTGATACTGATTTTCTTCAATTCCTCCCTCTTATTCGACCCTTGGTTCTTGAACATTTCTGGGAGATCACTCGTGCCCTCTTTTAAGAAGAAAACATGAATACTTGTTCAATTCTTCTGCCATTTCTTTGTTCCCCATTATAATTTCCCGGCTTCTGACTATAAGAGACCTACATTCTGAATGAATCCCTTAAAATATTTTTAATTTTTAATTTTCTGACCACACCTCCATTTTGTAACAATATTTTCTTCTTGTAGCTCTTGAAGCCTCAGGAGCACAGAGCTATCTTGGTCGAGCTATTGATGCTCTATAGCTACTCCTCATTTGTTTGGGAATCAGGGGTCCAGTATAAATTTGTATTTATGCTGTGCAGAACTTTTCAAAGTGGGAAACAACATTAACTTGGTTGGATATATATCTCTACAGAATTTGTACAATAAGCCCAGGCCTGGAAATAATAACCTTGAACTCAAATAGCAGTTCGACAATTTGAATCCAGCTTTATCTTTTGGATCTGGAAATTAAAAGTTGGTGTTAGTAAAAGTGACAATGAGGCTATTATAGAGTCATAGATATGTACAGCACAGAAACAGACCCTTCGGTCCAACTTGTCTATTCAGACCAAATATTCCAACCCAATCCAATCCCACCTGCCAGCATCCAGCCCATATCCCTCTAAAAAGTAGACATCATGGCAGACATCATGAATTACCACTGCGAGTTAATTCAGTGGTGGGCTTAAGTGGTCAATTAGGAGGTGACCTCAGGGAAAACAGGTTTCCCCAGTCTGATTTCTGCGAAGTGTGGGGTCAGTACACCATTTGGTCCCAACATCTCGATCCTACAGCCTGCTTAAAATCCTGCCCTTGGTTTCCTTTCTTTTCAAGACACCTAAGAAGCTTGTAATGCCATGGAGTCAACGCCCTAATGGTTGTTTCATAGTTTCCATAGGTTGAATATTGAAAGTGCAAATTGCGTTGAGTCTTTTGCAGTATTTCTTGCTTAAGTCTAGCAAGATGTCTTACTATATCTTACGAAATGCACCTCATTGCCTATCACCCTTTAGAGTCCCTTTCATCCAATTTGAGCCCCATTTTCCCTTGTCCAAGAATGATTCGCCACTCACTGGATGTTCCCTAATAAACCGCATGCCTTGTGCCTTTGAAGTACCATTGTGCATTACTGAAGGGTCTGTTTCCATGGCTCTATGACACCCAAGCAAGAGTAGGCAATCCAGTGCTGCTCCTCACCGGCAACATAACGGCACAGCAGCCACAAGGTCATACCGCTCATGGTACCGAGCTGGCAAGGCTGACACATGCAACCCTTTCTCTCACACTAATCACCATCTGACCAGCAGGTCACACACAGCCTCCCCGTCCCTAGCTACACACCATTTAAAACACCCACTCTAAGACCCAGCTACTCTGTCTTCAGAGCCCACAGGACACTTGCAACCTGTCATAATCCAATCAGCAAATACCACACACTGGCAAACAATCAGATAATTCCAAACAAGGGCTTCTATTTACAGCCTCCACAAACAAAGTGAACAAAGGCTGCACTTTGTCACCACAATGCAGACCAAGCCCTAGCATCTTGCCCAGTGACTATCTTAGTCCATGATATCCTCCTCAAAGTGGTCATCCCCCTCCTTGGAATGTTGCTTCCTTTCCCGCAGCATTTTCAATTTGTCTCCCAGCCCCCACACCCCGTGCCCCTCCCTGGGTCAGTCCAAGCAGTAAAACTGCACCTTTAATGGTCCCATCATATGTTCCATTATAACCCGAGTCCAGGCAAGGGCAGCAATGTATCTCCACAGCGATCAGGGGATTGTACAATGTGTCCTGTGCCAAGGACACAGTGGGTAGCCCTTATCCCCAGGAAGGAATCAGCCTTGTAAGTCGGGTGCCTCTCATGCTGAAACACACCAGCTATATGAGAGTGCTGCAGGTTTAGTAGTCACGTTGGCTGCACGGTAGTGGGCTCACACCTCCGTAACTGGTAACATTGATCACGGATCACCTGAACATTAACGGAAAGGAACCCCCTTCATGTTGATGAAGTCCACAGTAATCTCAGTGTTACGTGTGCACTAATACTCTGAACCTTAGGAAACCAGACATGTTTCCCAATCTATTGCAGCATGGAACTCATCTTATGGGATCAAAATCAATCAGATGGAACATCCTGATGCATTGTGGGAGTCCGACTTTGAGATCCCACACAGATCACCCCCACTGCCTGGAAGGAGCCAGTCACAGAGAAGCTCAGGGTACCAGCACTTTCACAGCCACTAGGAAGGATAGCCACCCATTCCTACAGCCCTCAGGTCCTGCTCCAGCATCTGGCACTGTTGTATCACAACATCAAGACTGTGCCTCACATCCTCGGGTAATATATTGGGGGTGAAAACCTTTGAGCCTCCTGCAGATTCCACACATCCTGAGGGGTCCTGAGATTGCAGCCCTTCCCTGATCCCAGGGTTCCTCACCCTTTGGGGCTGCTCCTGGGCTTACCGGATGCTGATAATCAGTGGCATGTCTCTTTTCTTCAGCCCTAGCTCCCACCCGGGCCCCAGCCCCAAACTCCCACTGCAGTGCCAGCCCCCACTTCCACCCAGTCCCACCCAGTCCCAGCCTCCACCTCCCAGTCCCCACCCCTGTCCCAGTCCCAGCCCCCACCTCTAGCCACCAATCCCCACCTAGAGCTCTCAGTCCCCATCCTGCCCCCTGCTCAGTGAAGGTATTGCCAAGCTGTCTGACCAGGTTATTACAATCTAAAGGAAGTACCTGCTGCAGTCCAAGCTCCTTCCCATCCCAGACCCACAATCATTCACCTTTACAGTTCTTTCTGTGTGAACATTGTTAAACTTGCAGATGGTGAAGCAATGGTCTCCATCTCCATCAGTGCCTTTTATGCTGCATGAATAATTGGTTACCTTGGGCCACCACTGGCCTCTTTTTAACTCATTGCTACCAACGTCAGCATCGATGTTTAATTTTGAAGGACCAATGGTGTGGAGCAAATTGCCTTTGACCAGGATGTAAACCTTGAGCATGGTAACTCTGCATGTATTGCAAATAGGCGCTGAAATGTTTGCAAATGAAATGAGTCTCTAACTTGAAAGCATTTGCTTCATGTATTTGCACCTTCAATCTTCTGACATTGAGCAGACATGGAAACTGACACTGACTCTGCACTCCACCCCTCCCAGTAATTTTCCAGATGCATTTCACATCTAGAGAATGGCAAGTGGTGGCAGGGAATGTAACTCACGGTGAACACCATCAATACCAGGCACCATCTGGTTTCCAGGTATCTCTGCATTCCCCCCACCCCCAACTCCTCTAGAACCTTCACATCCTCTTTACCCTCACTACCCGAGAGCCCATTTTCACCAACATGCCCCCATATGGAGACCACCATTTTGACCTTCATATTCAACTGTTCTCATTGACCCTGAACCCTGGCATTACACCGTAATGATGTCCACCCTGATATTCCACACTTTCCCTGTTGAGGCCATGGAAGTGATCACTGTGGTCTAGCATGCCCTCCAGTACTGTTCTTTATACCTCTTTACACCTTGAGTATCTTCCCTCTCTCCCCGTCATCCCCTTCAAATGCCTCTTTGTCTCCCTGATACAATACAACCTTGACTTTGAACTCCTTTTAACAGTGGTCCCTGCTTTACTCTGCTTTACAGATCCAATACCACCACAATGACTAATACATAAGACTATATTTATCCCAGTCCTCTGACCAACTTCAATGTTTCTGATGTCAACAGTGACCTTTGTTCATTCAGCCACAAATCCCATGTCACTGTGGCCTCTATAAGTTTCCACCTAATGTTCCTTAATACAGCAAAGGACAGAAAAACTCTTCATATTGAGGACCTTAGTTCTCTGCTTTCTCAAGGAAGAAATTAAAGAGTTCAGTGAGTTCACTCTATTATATAGAAGCCCCACCCCCAAAAAGAAAGGAATTCAGTAAAATAAATGTTCTTATTTTCAATTTATTTTTTCATGGATGTAGGCATCACTGGCAAGGCCAGCAGTTATTACTGATACCTAATTGCTCTTGAACTGAGTGACTGGTAGGCCATTTCAGAGGGCAGTTAAGAGTCAAATATTTTACTATGGATCTGGGGTCACAGGTACATCAGACTAGGTAAGGACAGCACATTTCTTCCCAAAAGGACAAATTGTTAACAAGATGATTTTTATAATAAATCGATGCTAGTTTGGTGGAACCCACATCTGCAACATCATCAGCGTGTGCCTCTGGATTTGGTGTTCAGTGATATTAACACCATGTTGCCTTCTCTATCCATTGTCACTTTTACTAATACCAGTTTTTCATTTCTAGATTTATGAAAAAGCCGAACTGAAATTCTTGAATTGTGAGGTAAGCTGTGAACTCATTGTTAGTCCAGGCTTATGCTGCACATTCCACAAAGAGATTTGACCCCGACCAAATTGAAGTTATCCCTTTACCACCATGGACCAGATCTGCACAATGTAAATTCAGTTTTCAAACTACAAAACCAATAGGGAGCACATGAAAGCACAGAATGATCAATGTTGAGCTTTCATATTCTTTCTTCACTATTCCATTCCATTGTGCTCTTTGCCATCTGTATACTTCCTGCTGTTCTCTTACCTCCGTGCTCACTGCCTCATCTGAAGGGTTGATCAGGACAACAGTTTCCAAAACGTCACTTCTGTGGTGAAGGATTTTCTGACCTATCACAGAAAAAAAAAGTTGTATAAGTTAAATCGGAATAATTCAGCGTCGACTGAATAATGAATCTCCCAAACAGGATTTCCTCCAGAGACAATCCCACCGGCCACCTCTCACACAAAAGTAAACTGCAATGGATGCTAGAAATCAGTCATAAAGATAGAAACTTTGGAAATACTCAGCAGGTTAATAAAAGGTCTGTTTTTGTTTGCTCCCCATTGATGCTGCACTAATTTGCTGGATGTTTCTCGTATTTTCTGCTTTCACTTTGAGCCACCATTTATATCTGAACATGAGTACAGATTCAAAATCCAATTTCAGGAACAATAACACCAAAGGCCAAACGTCTTCGGTTAGAACTAGTTACTCATTAATAGTGGAATCTCTTACATTCATTTGAAATTCAAGTCATTAGGATTCATTATTTGATAACCTTCTAGTTAGCATAAATTGTAGGACTTATTAAAATTAATAGTATTCTATTCTTTTGGATGGTTTCATCCACAGTAATAAATGACAATTTGAAAAAGAAAAATGTCAATTTCTACATTAATATTTCTTCTTAAATGAATAACTTCCCTCAAAACATTTCAACTGAATTTAAGCAAAGCTCAGAACATTTAAAATGTGTTCAGACAAATATTACTTCAAAAGCATGAATGAAGCAGAGCAACATTTGCCTTCTTTTAAGTGAAAGTTATAGTGATTGTAATAAGGTCAGCCCAGTGGGCCTCAAAGAATATGAGTTCCCTGATTGGGGCTGTTAATCTGGTCCAGTCAGGGAGCCATGGCTGACAGATAAGAGCAACAGTGTGAGATATCCTGTTCACTCGTTGAGAGCTGGATCAATATCAAGGACTCTCCATGTGCATATAAAGGGTGACGGTGACAGGAATACTGGCCTGTATGGACTTATTTCAAAGTCTTTAAATTTAAGTAAGAAATTTCACTTTTCACTCTTAAAATCCTTCATAAAATGAGTTGCAATAATCCAAGTATTACAAGCCTTACCTCAACTATGGTTTCCTAACTCTGCATTATCTACTGCATCTATACTGAATGCTTACTATGACTTTAAAATCCTCTCTATAATGGAGGTGTTCAAACTGCGCGCAATATTCCAACTAACCTAATCAAATAAATTTACCATTACCTTTGGGCTCAATACTGCTATCTATAAAATCAGAACTGTACTCGCTGTTTCTGATTTATTTGTGCTCAGCACTTTTAACCATCACTCCTAACACCTTTACCCATTAAATCTGTGAATAAACAATCATGGCATTATACAACCAAACTCTCAATGTGGTCCTGACAATGTGAGGTTCTGTACAATGATTGATAGAACAACAAAGTTAAAGCTCAAAAAGAGGCTAAAAGATTGTACAATTAAGGAAACATTCATTTAGGAAATGATTGAAGGTTAACATGTAATTTTAGCTGTCTCCTACAGGTTGCCACTTCCTTTGATTTTTAAATGATAAGTGTTCTTCATATTTGGAGAAAGTGGGAGCTGGTTCTTCATATTTGCCCAGGCACTGTTCTTTCCTTTTAAAAATTATTACAAATCTCTGGAACAGGTGGGATTTGAACCCATGCCTGCTGACTGATAGGTAGGGACACTACCACATCACCACAAAAGCCCTCAAGCACAGTCATTGACTAGTCAGTAGTAGGGCCTAAACAAAGAGCCTAGTGCAGAAGGAATATTTCCACTTGCCTTCTGTTGACCCTGAGAACCGAAATTCTAACATTTTTACCAAATGAACCAGATTCACTCCCTCTTGCCAAGCTACAAATGAGGCAGGTGGGACGAGGTGGTGCACATGCCCTATCAGGTTACAAAATCCTGTCTGTGCAGACTTTTCATTTGCTGGGTTTAAAGACGTTTAAACATTATGTCAATCACACACTTGGCTGAACAAAAATTATTAACAAAAAATATTTATTTGCAAGGTGAGGGTGATATTAACATTGGTTAATGCAATACATTGATCCAAGCCAAATTCTCACCAATTTCAAACTGTGGCACCTTTGTTTCCTGTACCAGCCATTTGGTATCACCTATGACTTCAATATGGTGTTAATTTGTGCAGTTGTGAGATCATTAAGCATTTGACTGAGACTGCATGGCAGAACAGGCTTACGAGTCTGAATGACTAATGACTGTTCCTGTGCCAAAAACTGCTTAGGACCACTACAAGGCAGAGAACGTGATTATTTTTCTGCCTGAGCTGGATTTGAATCTGGAATGATGAGGTTAAAATAAAACCCATAGTCTATCTCTGGCAATCAAAATCAACTCAGTAAAACCACATTCACCATTACTGGATTATGTAAAGTTATTTGAAATAAAGTGTATTACCTTTTATTTCTTATTGCATATCTCTATTTTATTTTTAATTTCCCATCCTTATCTCCTAAGCGTAAAGATGGTGCAGGACTATAATTCCAGAGCGTCAACTGAGCTCAGCTGTTTCACTCAGATTGGCTATTCTTAAACAGGCAGAGGATGTTTACAGATAATTCTATTGGAGTGAGTGGCAAAGGGTGAAGGGTGGCTGGGTTGCAGGGAACTGGGAGGAGAAAGTATAAACAGAACTGAAATCAACCACCGTCTTCACCATAACGCCACTCATATATATTTCTCCACAGGATCACTAGTTAGACATCAGCTATTGGAGCTACAGCTAATCCTACCCCACTCCCTTTCAGAAACAAAAACAGAAAGTGTTGGAGAAACTCAGCAGGTCAGGCAGCAGCTGTGGAAAAACATTGAGTCTAGTGTTTCTAGTCTTGTTCCTCCCTTTCTTCCTGGTTTAGTTGTATTCAATTCATACCCAGTTGATTGTGGAGGATAGTAACATCATTGCATTATAAACTCCAGATATTGTCCAAGTGTTGCTGCATTTGGACATGGAGTGCTACTGTATCTGAGGAGCTGCAAATGGTGCTGACCATTGTGCCATCTTCAGCAACCATCCCCATTTCTAATCTTATGATGGAAGATGATTGATGAAGCAGCTGAAGATAGTTAGGCCTGATGTCACGTCCTGAAGATCTCCTATAGCAATGTCCTTTGACTAAGATCATTTTCACAGGGGAGGTGCCAGAATTGGTGGAATTTCTGGGGAGTGAGTGGAATAAATCCCCAACTGATTTTCTAATGCCACCGAATGAAGAGCCAAAATAACTGCAGTAGAAAATGCCTAGCATTAAATTTTAAATATCCCATACACCAGGAAAATAATACATAGAACAGCAGGTTACATGCTCTTGATCGCATCTATATTCACACTATGGCAGGATAAAGAAATAGATTGTAAAAACTGTGTGACACAGACAACATTGGAACATAAAAACCCTTGAAAAGGACTGAGTCAAAGTACTGTTGCTTCAATGCAGAATAGCTACAACAGACAATTTCTGTGAACTCTACAATCCATGTGGAGGCAATCTTCAAGCCATGATGGTGATCTGGTCCCTCAGAAATCACTGGAGGCAGAACACTGCTGTCAGTCTGCACAGCATGACTGGTGCTCTGTATTCCTCATCAATATAAGCTGAGCAGTCAGTGCACTCAGCTCTCCAGAGACCCGCCTCCAGGTTACATTCTGCTCAGTAAATTACCAGGCTGTGCAATGAAAACACTACCAGCCAGACTGCCATCACCACCCACTCGCACATTTTAGAGGCAAGAAGGCTGCACATCACATAGCATTTATCTGCATACTGATCATTCCACTCGAAAATTTCCAAACAAGCAGATGGTTGTGATATCACATGTCTTGTTAGATAATTTATTTTTGATGTGGTCCAAAGTTCCTCAAATTAGGTGAAATGCAACTGTGGGTTTATATAATAGCTGCTCCACACAAAATAAAACAGGTGAACTTAAAAAAGAATTAGCTTTCCAAACATAATTAAGGGGAAAAAAAAGTGTGACTTAGTATCAATATAAAAGTGACCAAAGATCTCAAAGATTTGCAACTATTGCTACAGCTTCTTGAGACTTTATACACAGTAAATGATAAAACATTATAGAGAATTTTATGATGCTGCCCACTTAATACAAAGGCTTTCTGAGAGGTTGCAGGCTGGACAAGTTCATCTAAAGAATAGAGTTTTAATAAAACACAAGCACCTAACAAGCATTTGACTTCAGAAATCAGGTAGAACAGCACAGGAACGGGCCCTACTGCCACGATATTGTGCCAAACATGATGCCAAACTAAACTAATTCCTTCTGCCTGCCCTTGGCCCATATCACTACATTCCTTGCTTATTCTTGTGCTTATCTAAAAACCCCTTAAAAGCCCCTATCCACCACCACCCCTGTCAGCTTCATCAAGATACACACTACTCTCTGTAAAACGTCTGCCCCTCACATCTCCTTTGAACTTTCCCCCTCTCACCTTAAATGCATGCCCTATCACTTTAGATATTTCAATTCTGGTGAGAAGATTCTGACTCTATCCATGCATCTCATAATCTCTTTTATCAAGTCTTCCCTCAGCCTCTGCCACTCCAGAGAAAACAACCTTATAGAACATAGAACATAGAAGAATACAGTGCAGTACAGGCCCTTCGGCCCTCGATGTTGCGCCGATCCAAGCCCACCTAACCTACACTAGCCCACTATCCTCCATATGCCTATCCAATGCCCGCTTAAATGCCCATAATGAGGGAGAGTCCACCACTGCTACTGGCAGTGCATTCCATGAACTCACGACTCGCTGAGTAAAGAACCTACCCCTAACATCTGTCCTTTACCTACCACCCCTTAATTTAAAGCTTTGCCCCCTTGTAATAGCTGACTCCATATGTGGAAAAAGATTCTCACTGTCGACCCTATCTAAACCCCTAATCATCTTGTACACCTCTATCAAGTCACCCCTAAACCTTCTTTTCTCCAATGAAAACAACCCCAAGTGCCTCAGCCTTTCCTCATACGATCTTCCTACCATACCAGGCAACATCCTGGTAAACCTCCTCTGCACCCGTTCCAGTGCCTCCACATCCTTCCTATAGTATGGCGACCAAAACTGCACACAATACTCCAGATGTGGCCGCACCAGTGTCTTATACAACTGCAACATGATCTCAGGACTCCGGAACTCAAAACCTTTGTTTTCCTTTAGCTTGTTTCCTCTAATCCAAGCAGTATCCTGGTAAACCTCTTCTGCACCCTCTCCAAAGCCTCCACATCCTTCCTGTAATGTGGCGACCAGAATTGAAAACAATACTTTAAGTCTTAAAGCTGCAACATGACATCCTGACTCTTGTACTCAATGCCTCAACCAATAAAGGTAAGCATGCCATACGCCTTCTTTACCAGCCTATCTACTTGTGTAGGCACTTTCAGCAAGCTATGGACTTGACTCCCAAAGACCCATCTGTACATCAATAGATGCTCTTAGCACTCAATTACAAGCTGCTAATCTCCATGCCTCCATATAAATATATATGTTTACTAAGGCTCCATGTCAGGAACATAGATTTTATAATCTATCCTGTGCTACACTATTTCAATCTTGGGCATGTGCTCCCATTATGTGAGCTCTGTGCTGGGACTGTAAGCTTGGTGAAAAAGTGCTTTAAGTCACCCTTCTCAGGAGCATTCAAATCAAGATTCTGTGCAAGTAATGGAAATAAAATTAATGGAATAAAATTACTACTATTATTTATCCATCAATTCTATGCATTGTTGATGTGACTGTTTTTCCTTAAGATTTTCTACCTCAAAGTGTACATCTGTTTTTACACCACTACTTACTTAAGTAACACCATAAACCTTGGTGTTTCAGAAATTGTGAATGACAGAAAACATTTTTCTGTAATTACTTGCTGTACCTGAATCTAACTCTGCAGCTTGTGGCAGCGTAATGAAGGTTCATCAGATCTGTTTCCGGGGTGACAGGACTGTCCAATAAACAGAGATTGGGAAACTGGGTCTGTGTTCTCTAGATTTCAAAGAGTGAGAGGTGGTCTCATTGAAGCCTACAAAGTACGTAAAAGGGATAGATAAGGTAGTTACAGCTAAGATGTTTCCCCTGGATAGGGAGTCTGGAACCAGGGGCACAGCTTAAAAAGGAAGAGGATGCCACTTAGGTTTGAGATGAGGAGATATGTTTTTACTCAGAGGCTTCTGAAGCTTTGGAGTTGTCTACCACAGAGGCCTGTTGAGATTCAATCTTTTAGTATATTCCAAATAGAGATTGATAGATTTCTGATTAACAGTGGGATACAGGCTTATGAGGATGGGATGAGTAAAAGGCTTTGAAGTGTTTGATTAGCCATGAATGTATTGAATGACAGGACAGGTTTAATGTCTAAATAGCCTACTCCTGTTCTTAGAGGACATTAGATACCTTTTTTTTTAACCAAAGCATTCTGTAATCTCTCCATCTAAACATTATTGTATTTCACTATTCTACTCTTCCTGCCAACGTGGATAATTTCACATTATACCTAATCTTCCAAATCTTTCTTCTCTGTATCTATCTATATCCCTTTTCAGATTCTCTGTATCGTCCTCACAATTTGCTGGCCCATCCATCTTGGTATCATCAGGAAATCTGGTTTCAATATATTCAACCCCTTGATCCAAGTCATTAATATAGATTCTAAATAGTTGAGAACTCAACTGACAGTTCATTAGTTACACTTTGCAAACCTGAAATTTACCCATTCTCCCAACTCAGGTTTCTATTAACTTATCACCTGTCCATGTTAGTAAATCAGAGGAGCTGATCTGCATTAATCTTTGATGAGGCATCTTATGAAATGCCTAATGGAACTCTGAATATACTACATATACTGAATCCCTTTTATCTAACCCCCTTGAAATATTCTGAAAGAGCCCTTAATAAATTCATCAAACATAGTTTTCCATTCACAAAACCATGTAGATTCCAATTGATCGTATTGTAATTTTCTAAATATTCTGCTCCTACCTTCTTAATTATTGATTCTAAAACTTTCCCAATGTGAGCTGTTAGACTAACTGGCCTAAACTTTCCTGCTTCTTGTCTCCCCTTTTTCTTGAATAGTGAGGTTACGTTTGCGATTTGCAAATTTCCAAATCGAAGGAATTTTGGAAGATTACAACCAATGTATCCAGCATAAGCAGCAAGTGATAGACAGAGCTAAGCAATCCCACAACTAACAGATCAGATCTAAGCTCCGCAATCCTGCCACATCCAGTCATGAATGGTGGTGGACAATTAAACAATTCATTGGAGGAGGAGGCTCCACAAAGATCCCCATCCTCAATGATGGTAGAGCCCAGTACATCAGTGCAAAAGATAAGGCTGAAGCTTCGGCAGCACTTCAGCCAGAACTGCCAAATCGAAGATCCATCTCGGCCTACTCCAGTGGTCCCTGGCATTGCAGATAGCCAATTTGATTCACTCCACATGATATCAAGAAACGGTTGGAGACTCGAAATACTGCAAAGGCTATGGGCCCTGACCACATTCTGGCAATAATATTGAGGACTTGTGCTCCAAAACTTTTCACTCCCCAGCCAAGCTGTTCCAGTACTGTTACAACACTGATATCTACCAGACAATGTGAAAAAGTGCCCAAATATATCCTATACATTAAAAGCAGGACAAATCCTGAACAGAGCAGTAGTAATTGGGGACTCGATAGTTCGGGGCACCGACAGGCGGTTTTGTGGGAACGAGAGAGACTCACGTTTGGTATGTTGCCTCCCAGGTGCAAGGGTACGTGATGTCTCTGATCGTGTTTTCTATCAGTCTACTCTCAATCATCAGTAAAGTGATGGAAGGTGTTATCAACAGTGCTATCAAGCAGCACCTGCTCAACCACATCCAGTTTGGGTTCCGCCAGGGCCACTCAGCTCCTGACCTCATTACAGCCTTGGTTCAAACATGGGTAAAGGAGCTGAATTCCAGAGGTGAGGTGAGAATGACAACTCTTGACATCAACGCTACATTTGACCAAGGAGTCCTAGCAAAACTGGAATCAATGGGTCTCAGGGGGCAAACTCCAGTGGTTGGAGTCAAACCTGACACATAGGAAGATAGTCATAGTTGTTGGAAGTCAGTCATCCCAGCTCCAGGACATCACTGCAGGAGTTCCTCAGGATAGTGTCCTTGGCCCAACCATCTTTGGCTGCTTTATCAATGACCTTCCCTCCATCATAAGGTCAGAAGTGTGGATGATTGCACAATGTTCAACACCATTCACAACTCCTCAGATACTGAAGCAATCCATGTTCAAATACAATACGACCTGGACAATGGACTGACAAATGGCAAATAACATTTGTCAACAATCCAACCACCGTCCCTTGGCATTCAATGGTGTTACCATCACTGAAATGCCCACTAACAATATCCTGGGGGTTACCATTGACCACAAACTCAACTGGACTCACCACATAACATGGGTTACAAGACCAGGTCAGAAGCTCGGAATATTATGATGAGTAACTCACCTCCTGACTCCTCAAAGCCTGTACATCATCTACAACGCACAAGTCAGGAGTGTGATGGAATACTCCCCACTTGTCTGAATGGGTGTAGCCCCAACAACACTCAAGAAGATTGACACTATCCTGGACAAAGCAGCCTGCTTGATTTGCATTGCATCCACAAGCAGCCACTCCCTCCACCACTGATGCTCAGTAGCAGCAGTGTGTACTATCTACAGAATGCACTACAGAAGTTCACCAAAGATCCTCAGACAGCACCTTCCAAACCCACGACCATTCCAATCCAGACAGACAATGAAACATCAACACCTTCAAGTTCCCCCCCAAACCACTCACCATCCTGACTTTGAAACAAATCGCCATTCCTTCACTGGCGCTGGATCAAAATCCTGGAATTCCCTCCCTAATGATAGTTTGGGTCAAGCCACAGGAGGTGGACTGCAGCAGTTGAAGAAGGTAGCTCACCAGCACCTTGTCAAGTGCAGCTAGGGTTGGGCAATAAATGCTGGCCAGCTTCTGATGCCTATATCCCACAAGTGAATTTAAAAATAAAAATTTCCTTAAGATCCTTTGATGCAAGCAATCAGAGTCACAGAGTCATAGAGATGTACAGCATGGGAACAGACCCGTCGGTCCAACCCGTCCATGCCGACCAGATATCCCAACCCAATCTAGTCCCACCTGCCAGCACCCGGCCCATATCCCTCCAAACCCTTCCTATTCATATACCCATCCAAATGCCTCTTAAATGTTGCAATTGTACCAGCCTCCACCACTTCCTCTGTCAGATTATTCCATACATGTACCACCCTCTGTGTGAAAACTTTGCCCCTTACGTCTCTTTTATATCTTTCCCCTCTCACCCTAAACCTATGCCCTCTAGTTCTACACTCCCCAACCCCAAGGAAAAAACTTTGCCTATTTACCCTATCCATGCCCCTCATAATTTTGTAAACCTCTATAAGGTCACCCCTCAGCCTCCAACACTCCAGGGAAAACAGCCCCAGCCTGTTTAGCCTCTCCCTATAGCTCAGATCCACCAACCCTGGCAACATCCTTGTAAATCTTTTCTGAACCCTTTCAAGTTTCACTAGGAAGGAGACCAGAATTGCACGCAATATTCCAACAGTGGCC
>NC_057711.1:37674291-37713902 GCF_004010195.1 Chiloscyllium plagiosum
TCTTTGTTACTTCTTCAAAAAACTCAATCAAGTTTGTGAGGCATGATTTCCCACGCACAAAACCATGTTTACTATCCCTAATCAGTCCTTGCCTTTCCAAATACATGTACATCCTGTCCCTCAGAATTCCCTCCAACAACTTGCCCACCACCGAGGTCAGGCTCAATGGTCTGTAGTTCCCTGTCTTGTCTTTACCGCCCTTCTTAAACAGTGGCACCACATTTGCCAACCTCACCTGTGACTATCGATGATACAAATATCTCAGCAAGAGGCCCAGCAATCACTTCTCTGGCACATGTTAGAGTTTAATCTGATTAGTTTCCTATTAGTTTCTCTCCAGTGTTCATGATTGGTTTAAATTCCTCCCTCCCTTTTGAGCCTTCTACTTGTCCAAAATAATTGTCCAAAATCTCCACCATTTTCTTGCTCCCTGAAATTAAGGAAGGTGTTGATGTAGTGGTACTGTCACTGTCCTAGTAATCCAGGAAGCCCAGGCTGTTGTTCTGGGGATATGAATTCAAATCCCACAATGGCAAATGGTAAGGTTGGAATCAAATATAGGATCTGGAATATAAACCAGCCTATTGTCAAACACGTAACCAACATCAATAATCAATCAGGTTGACTCTGATTTATCAAGGCACTGTTCTGAGAAATGAACTGGCTTTCACCTACTTTGTTGAGTTGAAACAGATAAGACACTGTGTATGCATGTTCTTCCTATCTGAAATGGAAACTTACTTGACTGCCCATGCCCAAAAGATATTCTGTTCTCTACACAAATGAGTAATTATATGGATTCCTGTGCCCATGTGATCCAAGGTGTCTAAGTCGAAAAGCTGATGGATCCTATCCACAATATATCCCTTTGGCTGTGACAGCCATTCTCTGGTTCACTTCTGCAGGCAATGCTTTGATCAGAGTCAATCTGCCTGTTTTGAAATATAAATAAAACTTCCATTTATTATAACTAGCTGGTGCATTCTCAATGACAACGTATCTACCAACCAGAATCTATTTGCCAACTAATCAACCCTTTCATCTCATACAGGATGAATGCTGGCTTTCCATGTACTTTGGGACTTCTTGCAAAGTGTCCTGATGAGTGCAAGATGAAAAGCTTATTCAGTCATCCTAAAGTTCAACTAATTTTACCAAACAACTAACTTTATAATTATACTTTTTCATTATTGACTTTAAAGGTAAGGTTGTTAAGCAGTGCTCATTCAGCATGCAATTTTTTCCCTCCTAGGGTTGACCTTAAATATTTGAGTATAATTAGGCACAATTAGATTCCAGTACATTTTGCAAGTGCTAACAAGCATTTTGTAATTAATTGTTAAATTATCTTCCAATAAACACACTGAGATTATGTGGAATCCATTTATATGCGATCAATTATAGTAAACAAAAGCTTTATTTTTCTTTTTATTTCTCAAACTTGCATCGAATGTAATGATCTTTAAAAGGGCTGAAAAGCTTGGCTATGCCATTAGGTTAGCAGCAGCCTCCTCATATGGTTACTCACATCACTAATGATTCCCTGTGGTGCTGGGGTAGAATGCATCTAGACTTTATACATTCACGCTTTCCTACTGCCAGAATATCCTCACAATGTGTGGGTTCAAAGCAATGGGTCAGGACCCATTGTCCTGCTGAATGAAGAAGCACATTGTGGCTAGGGTTTTGTCTGACCTCAGACACAGTGCACAAGTGCACATTCATCACCTTGGAACAAGCATTGTTCTGTTAATTCAATCAGGCTTGTGCAAGATCATATGCTTGGTATGAGCACAGATCAATCAATCCCTTCTTTTCTTGCTGTTGGCTACCAAAGGGCAGGCAGCCATTAGATGATATCACATTGCTTTCCACAATTACTTAACACTTTCAGAACTTTGATAGATTTCAGAACTCAAAATTGTGATGAGTAAAATGCTCTGTTGTTCGTTATTATTTTATTATATAAAATGGATTTCAAACTTTCTTGTTCTAACTTCTACCTCATTAAAATTAACAAATGTTCCCTACAATGTTTGTAATTATGGATTAAAGCGCTATTCTAATTAACTTGACTGCATTCTTAAAGTAGTATGTTCTGTAAGAAGAACCAAGGGATCCTTTTCCATTCCCCCTCCGCGCTCACCTCCCCCACACCCCCCCCACTCCCACCCCACCCCTGTCTCTTGCAGGAGGTTATTGTGGATGTGTGACAATTGCATGTTCAGAAGCAGTCTTCTAGAGTTTACACTCCTCCTTTGCAACCGTCCCCTTCCCACCCCTGGGCTGCCCCCTCAATGAGCCATGCCACCTTTAATTTTATCATTTTATAGCAACAAGCCACTCAAGCCCTGATCTCACTCTTTATTATTCTTCAGGATACTCTGTCTCCCACCATTGTCCTAGGACCCAATTCATGATGAACAAATTCCTGTCTTCAGTTGCTTCCCATGGGATTGCCCTCTGGATCCACTGCCCTCTCAAGGCAAACCACAGCATCATATGTGTCCCATCCTCCACGGTTCTGGACTATGTTGGCCAGCACACTTCTCAGGAATGTTTCTCACCAACCACCTCCTCATCCCACTCACACTAACCTCAATGGCAGATCAACAATCACCACCCCCTCTCTTTTTCTGTAGTATGTTTGTTCACACATGAATGAGGCCCTTGTCATCTATAACCACATTGTGGGTGATGTTATCTTGCCACTAACAAAATCATGACTCATGGGCAATAACTCGTTGAATCCTCCTAGCCTGGATATTATTTTCACCATTTCCTCCAATGATATAAAATTTAACATCTTAAGTTACAATCATTCTTCAATCTCCTCCAGTTTTTAATTACCCCCACTTTGTCACCCCTCCCCAAACTCTCAGTTCCTCTGCTCCTAGTATTTTCTGTCTCTTCCCTCTCCCCATTTCTCTTCTATTCCTTCTGCACTTCAATGTGGTCTAAAGGCCTACAAGTTCTTAGGCTCAAGTGCTTCTCTGAGCAGAAATAACTCTGGGTTGGGTCTCCAAAGCCAGATATGTTTAAAAATAAGAGCCAGACTAGAGTCTCAGTCCCCCTTATAAGGAATTCAGGCCAATGTCCAAAGAAAACTATCTTTAGGAAACATCTCAAGCCACCCTAACTCCTGGTCTCATGTAATTCTCTGTTTCTGTCTTCTGCCCAAGACTGTACAACTGAATAGGCGTCCATCTACTGCAACTTCTCTCAATAAACATGATTCCCTTTGAAACACCTCAATTTTTCACAACAGTGTGATATATTTTTTTAAATCAGCATGAGTGCTGGAAATTTAATTTTGAATTCGCATCAAATCTAAAGTTTCCTAAAGTACAAAAGGTCACCATATTCCCTGCATGCATCCAGCACTTTCTGTCATGAAGAGATATTTGTTCACTTGTTTTTCACATTTCAGACTCAGCAGTTGTTTTATACAGCATTTACGATAACAACAACATTGCTTCAAGGACCAGGTTTTCAATGTTATTTAGACTGGCCAACCTACAACATTCAAGTCAGTACTGGCAATACTGAGAATGGAGAGGGAAAGTAGCACAAAACTTGACAGAATGTTTCTCTTACTGAAACAAACTCAGCACCAGAGAAATTAGCACGAGAAGTTTTTTTTGCCAGTCTTCCTCTCTTTTCCACTCCCCAATAGGCATGTCCATGAAAGAGCCAAATAACCCAGTCATACCGGAGATTATATTTGGTAGAACATTTAAACATGCAAATGTGGAACAGAGGTTGACCATTCTGCCCTTCAAACACACTGTCATTCAGTAGCAACATGGCAGATCTGTTAGTGTTCTGAATTCCGCACATTCCCATTTATCCTTAAATACTTGATTCCCAAATTTTGCCTCATCTTTGTCCTTGTGTGACCCCTAAGCTTAAAGTATACCCGATGTTCTAGACTCACCCTCAGGACCAAACACTCTTTCCAGATCTACTTTGCCAAGATCATTCAGGTTATTGTTTAAACTTAAATGTAATTATTTCCCATTCCTCTTAGCTCCAGTGAAGGCAAGTCCAGTCTGTCTAATCCATCCTCACTAGACAATCCACTCATTCTGGGTACTAATCTAGTAAACCTCCCATGAACTACTTTCAATGCAATTACAACTTTCTTTAAAGATGTACACCATACTCTACATAGGATTTCAGATGTGGTCTCACTAATACTGAAGCATAACATTGTTACTTTTAAGTTTAATTTGTCTCATAACAAAGACTAGCATTCCACTAGCCTTCTTGATTCTGTGCTGTATCTGCAAACTAATGTTTTGTGACTCATGCATTAGAACAACTGTGTTCTATCATGCATTCAATGGCACCTCAGAATTCTGCATTCAATCATTTTCCACTTAAGTGCTATCACTTTTTTCATTATTCCTGTTAAAATGAACAACTTCAATTTCCCACATATACTCCAATTGCCAGATTTTTTTCCTGTTCACTTGACTTATCTACATCAGTCTGCATCCTTATCATAAACACAGAAAATCCTGGAAAAAATACAACTGGTCAGGCCATATCTGTGTAAAGGGAAACAGAGCTAACATTTCAAGTTTAATACAACTATTCTTCAAAACTGTATCCTTGTTATGTCAGTTTCACCTATATTTGTGTAATCTGCAATTCTAACCATGAGGCCATCAATCCTGTGTTAAATTTGCATTATTTTAAGAATGCTTATTTGTGAGAATGTCTGAACCAAGAAGACAAATACATTTCACTAACGTATTTTACTGTATTAGTTTTCTTGATGTTAGCATTTCATGTTTAGAAATTCCTACACATTTTCCTGACCCTACAAATCAAAAATAAACCCAGGTACATATACCCTAGTTGGTTGATCCATATTTAATCATAATAATCTAAAGGAACGCAAAGTTTAATGTCCTACTAGTCTATTATGACTACAAACATAAATTATCTGATTTAATTTCTGCCAATTATGCTGTAAACAATGTGAAATGAAAAACTGTTACTGAGAGTTGGAAAATAGGAATGACCTAGGTATCCAGCAAACAGTGAACCCATTTGATATTTTATTAGCAGATTTTCTGTTCTTTAGGAGCTTACAAAATGTAGTATACTTTTCTTTACGAGATAAAGCTAAACATCTTATAATGTTACAGGTGTGAAATATTAAGAACCTAAGAAAACTGGTTGGTAGACTAGACAATGTTCAGCTTGTGCCGCTGCAGTCCAATTTTGCTTGGTTATGAGCAACTGATACCCCTGGAAGTGCTGGTGTTCACTTCAACTGCATTTATTGCTTTTGGAGTGTGGTATCAGATGTCTCGAAGCAGATGTGACTGTTATTAGCAAGGATGAAAAAGCAGGTTTGATGGCTTGTGAGCAGATGTGTTCAACCTCATCGAAATGAGATATAACTTTGTCAAGTATCTAAATGCATTTTTTAAAAAAGATCCATGCCATGGATTGACAAGTGCTTCTATATGGTTAACTCCCCACTGTCAAAGCTCCCCAAGCTTAGTGGTCTGACAGTACCATAGATCTAGGATCATGTGGTTAAAAGATCGAAGAAAGGGCACTAGTTTCAGAATTCTGAGGAGCTAACAAATATACCTACTTGCTGGAGTCTAACACAGTGAGTATGTAACATCTACTTGAAGAGGCGGTTAAATGGAAATTAAGAGCAGGATGTAAGGACTGTAGTTTACCTTTTAAAATGGGGGGGGGGAGGGGGCGCAGTTAAGAGATGGAGCACAAACTGATCTGTTCACTTGCTCCCACTTAGCAAAAGGAGTACTGGATAGCCAACTTGTGGTTAATTGGAGGTTGGAAGCTGTTTATAGGAGCAAAGTGGACCTCAATGCTTCATTGGAACTGAAAGCTGTGAGGCCATTCAGCAGAAAGATTATGCTATGAACAGAATGTTGAATCATGGGTACGACCCACGCCTTTTTGGATAGCTCTTCATGTATTACTGAAGGTTCAATCAGGCTAAGAAATTAACTTTTCTAAATGTGAAGATGTTGCCACCTTTCCCGACAGAACCTGTTGCTCCATTCAATCTTGTTCTCAACAACCAGCTCCTTCTTCAATCCTCATACCTACTCTTCACAGCTGCTGTAAAAGACTTCCAAACAGTTTCCATGTCTGATTCAGTGGGCAGTGAAAAATTGTGATTGATTCATTAACAATGCTCAATTAGCCTGCTTATTTGTTGTCTGAGGAACAGTTAAAGACTCTGGGTCTATTCTCAATGGAGTTAGAAGGATGGGGGGTTGGAGTATCTCATTGAAATGTACAGAGTACTGAGCAGATTGGTAGAATGAACATGGAGATGTTGTTTCCACTAGTAGGGAAGAGTAGGATCCAAGGGCACAGCCTTAGTGTGAAGGGATGACTTTTTAGAACTGAAGTGAGGAAAAGTTTCTTCAGCCAGAGAGTGGTTAATCTGCATAACTCATTGCTGCAGAGGCCTACAGAGAACAAGTCATTGCGTGTGTTGAGTTAGTAATAGATAGGTTCTCAATTGGTAAGGGGATCAAAGGTTACAGGGAGAAAGCAGCATAATGGGGTTGAGAAACATATCAGCCATGATTGAATGGTGGAGCAGATTTGATTGGCCGAATGGCCTAATTCTGTTCCTACATGTTATGGTCTTACTTCATAATGGCAAGCAGGCTTCCAACTTCTGTACCTGCTCACCTTCTGTAATTTCAGAGACTGACATAGTGACATTGTATTGGCAGTTTGCAGTTATCACACCCTAGCAAGCAGGGATGGTGGAAGGGATGGGGAAGATGATGTTGTGGCTGAGATAGAAATCACTGATTTGATTTTCTCAGAAAAATTTGAACCAGAGAAACACATAGTTTATAGAAAATTACTGAACAGAGAAATTGGTTCTGGATTGTTCTAGCTAAGAGTCAGCAATGATACAGTGGACTGAGTGAATATCTGTGTGCTGTGAATCTTAAATTAGATTCAGTCAAGATACAGTTAAGTGATGTGATGTAAAATATATTTGTTTTCCACCATGGATGAGACAAATGGCCTCTAATTATACTACTCTGACGTCAGCATCTCTATGTCAGCAGTGATACAATATTGTCGTTACACATTGATTTTCAGGCTCTAATTGGTTATGCAGATAACAGAACTCTATTCATAGAAAGTATTTAAGATAGTTCATTAGAAATGTGACTGAATTATCAGCTTTTACTCTGTCAATATTTGAATGTGAAATCCTGGTTATTCAATTGTGACAAAAACCCACATTTACAGACTCCCCAGTGACTGTTTTTCAGTAAATTCTGATTAATAAGAAAATAAAATTCCATTAAATTGCTGTGCATCCAGAAAGGACAGGGTAGTGCCTCACTGTTTAAAGTTGCTGTTGCTTTAGGTGGAAATTGTTTGCTGCAAAATCACAAGCAACATTGTTTATGAGATTCTACTGGCAAATTCTAACAGAATTTACCAAAAAGAAAAACAGATGAGCTGCTCAGATACTGAAAGTGGCCCTTGTTCATGGTTCTGGACATTATTCAGGTTAGGTCGATAAATGGCAAGTAATATATATGCCACAGAAGTGCCATGCAATGACCACCTCCGACAAGAGAGAATCCAAGCAGCACCGCCTGACATTCAGATTAGATTAGATTCGATTAGATTAGATTAGATTACAGTGTGGAAACAGGCCCTTCGGCCCAACAAGTCCACACCGACCCGCTGAAGCGAAACCCACCCCATACCCTTACATTTACACCTTACCTAACACTACGGGCAATTTAGTATGGCCAATTCACCTGACCCTGCACATCTTTGGACTGTGGGAGGAAACCGGAGCACCCGGAGGAAACCCACGCAGACACGGGGAGAACGTGCAAACTCCACACAGTCAGTCGCCTGAGGCGGGAACTGAACCCGGGTCTCTGGCGCTGTGAAGCAGCAGTGCTAACCACTGTGCCACCATGCAACTACTACCACTAAATCACCCACTGACAACATCCTGGAGTTACCAGTGACCAGAAACTCAACTGAGCCAGCCACATAGCTGGTGGCTACAAGAGCTTGTCAGAGGCTAGAAATTCTGCATTGAATAACTCACCTCCTTGTCTCCCCAGTGCCTGTTCACTACAAGGGTTATGGGGATAAGGCAGGAACAGGATACTGATTGCGGATGATCAGCCATGATCATAATGAATGGTGGTGCAGGCTCGAAGGGCTGAATGTCTTACCCTTGCACCTATTGTCTATTGTCTATTGTCAGAAGGCTCAAGTCAAGAGGTTGATGAAAGATTCTCCACTTGCCTGGACAATTGCAGTTCCAACAATATTCAAGAAGCTTCACACCATCCAGCATAATGCTTCCTACTTGATTGGCACCCCATCCACAATTCTTAACATTTAATCCCTTCATCATTAATACATAGTGACAAGTGTGCATTGTCTACACAATATACAAAGATAACATACCAATCTTCGTCTGACAGCATCTTCCAAACCTGCAATATCTATTACCCAGGCAAAGAGTAGCAAATGCATAGAACAAGACCACGGGTTCTTGTGGGCGGCACGGTGGCACAGTGGTTAGCACTGTTGCCTCACAGCGCCAGAGACCCGGGTTCAATTCCCGCCTCAGGCGACTGACTGTGTGGAGTTTGCACGTTCTCCCCGTGTCTGCGTGGGTTTCCTCCGGGTGCTCCGGTTTCCTCCCACCATCCAAAGATGTGCAGGGTCAGGTGAATTGGCCATACTAAATTGCCCGTAGTGTTAGGTAAGGGGTACATGTAGGGGTATGGGTGGGTTTCGCTTCGGCGGGTCGGTGTGGACTTGTTGGGCCGAAGGGCCTGTTTCCACACTGTAAGTAATCTAATCTAAAGACCACATGCAGGTTTATCTCCTCAGTCACACGCCGTCTTAACATGGGACAATATTATTGCTTCGCCACTGTTGTTGGGTCAAAATCCTGAATTCCATCCATAACAGCACAGCAGCTTTATCTCCACCTCCAAGACGCAGCAGCTTCAAAATGCTGTATCTCCAAGGCAATTTGGAATGGACAATGAGTACTGGCCTCGTGAGAAATGCTCACATTTCTTGAATGGACTTAAATAAAAATGTCCCAGTTAGCCCTCTTTTTTAGTGTGGAGGATGCAATGACTGTGTCTGTATCATTTTCTCTGCCTGCAGTCTAGTTGCATTTTCCCAGTCTCCCAAGGCCGGTTTCCAACAGATGCAGCAGCAAGAATGTTTTGTGTATCAGACAATGTGGATCGAGTAGGAATTCACTGTTTTGTACAAGATTCTATGATTGGTGAAATAACAATGCAAATATTCAGTGGTATGCCTCAAGAAAGCATACTGTTTTTCCATTACACTAGTACCATCTGTGATACCTAACATTATGCAGCAAACAGGTCTTTCTTCCTAATTTTCCCATATTAGATTAAATTTTTACTACTATTGAATTTTCAGCTTGTGAAATTGTAATTTCTGAAGAGCAGACAATGATTTGCTCTCTGCAAGCCATAGAAGGTACATTTGGCACTTTGGTCACTGAAGGTTAAGACCACCTGTTCGAGAACGTATGGTAACCAATATTTAAAGGACATGCTGCAAAGAAACCAGACCCTTTCAATGTTAAATACTCTTAACATCTAATTATTATCTTGGCTTCTGAATCATAAAATCCCTACAGTATGGAAACATGCCCTTCAGCCCAACAAGTCCACATTGACCCTCCGAAGAGTAACCCACCCAGGCCCATTCCCTTATAATCCTAAATTTACCCCAATTAATGCACCTAACCTACACATTCTTGAACACTATGGTCAATTTAGCATGGCCAATTTACCGAACCTGCTCTGGATTGTGGGAGGAAACCCACGCAGACACAGGGAGAATATGCAAATTCGATACAGACAGTTGCTCAAGGCTGGAATCGAACCCAGGTCCCTGGCCCTGTGAGGTAGCAGTGCTAACCACTGAGCCACCAAGCGGCCTGGGTCCTATTCTTTCTCAAGTTATTCTTTTTCCTTTAATACACTTAAAGAATCTTTTTTGAATTCATTCTAATCTTCTTAACCAAGGATATCTCGTGCCCCCTTTTCACTGTCCCTTCTTCAATAAACTCCTGTATCCCTTTTCTTTTTCCGGGAATTCCCTTGATCCCAGCTTCCTGTACCTGAGCCAAACCTCCTTCCTTTTACTCAGGGTAATTTTCCAAAGTTTGCTGGACTCTGGGGCAGTTCCAGCAGATTGGAAATCAGTAAACATGATACCACTGTTTAAAAAAGGAGATAGACAAAATCATTCCCGCTTATGGAGCAGGTGAATGGTCTGTTCCCAGAGTGACTGCACCAAAGAATCTCTAGCTACAATGGATAATGGAATTCTTTCTCAGAATCCTCACATTCCCATGAGTTTTCCATAGTGCTGGGGCAAACCGGTCCATATGGATGGATTTCCAATTGTGATGGATAATTGAATCCTATGCTACATTCATCACATTTCCAGGATTTCTCCATGGTGCTGGAACCTATTTGATAATGCCAATGGATTACAAGCCATGATTGATAATTAACTAGCCTTTTTTTATTCTCTTTTCTAACATGCGGCACCTCATGGATCATTTCACAATTAAATAGAATTTGTTGCAGAAATGCCACCACAAAATAGAAGCTACCACACTGTTTACAGGAGCTAGCTTTAACTCTCTCCCTCATCTTCACCACTCACTTACTCACAGTGAGTAAACTGTTTCCAACAAATGTTGGCCTCAGCAGGTACACAACAATAACACTGATTGTTATCTTTCTCTCTCCCTCTTTCTGGTAGGGAATAGATTGTCAAATTTAGAAAGGTCAAAATCGGAATAGGCCATTGAGCCTGCCCCCCACTCTAGAACATGACTGATCGTATCATTAATGCCATTTTCTGGAACTATCTCTATTTCCCTTTAACTCAATAGTCTTCAGAAATCTATTGATTTCAGTCTTGAACCTGCTCAATTTTTAAGCATCCACAGCCCTGGGGTAGAGAATTGGAAGTTTCACCACCTGCTGAGTGAAGGAATTCCTCCTCACCTCAGTCTTAAACAGACCGCCCTTCATCTTGACATACCTGCAACTGGGGAGAGGAGCAGCATCAAACCTGATCAAGGCGTTCATTTACTGGCTGGTCAAGGAGCGGGACAGCTGGGCAGAATCCAGCCTGGATGTAACCCAACTGGAGAAAGACTGTAGCTTCACACCAAGCCTCAAAGCTTTCACTCACTTGCAACTGGGGAGAGGAACAGCTGAGCAGAATCGATCCTCTTGGCAGCTGGCCTGAGTTTTGAAACACAAATCCAAGAGTAACATCACATGGAAGACATGTGTTGGCTGGTAGTGAGCAGCTGCTTTAGTTTGGAGTAAATAGTATTGTGTATAAGGAAGATGGTAATGTCCCTATTCTGTATTTAATACTCTTTAAACCAGGTAATTAAACATATGGGGAGTAAGGAAGGGTAAGTCATGGCAAAACAGCTCTGACATGTGGAATATGCCTCTTGTGTGATATGGGTCAACAGAGACATTTCCAGAGTCCAGAAAGTTACTTAAAATCCTCATTTTGGATCTGAAGAGGCAGAATCACTGAGGATTATCTGCAAGACTGCGACATTCATGGATAGCATGTACAGTGAGATAGTCACAGCACAGATAAAGAGTGCACAGGCAGCAAGGGAATAGGCTATCACCTGACACCAGGGAGGCAGTGCAGCATGCCCCCATGTCCAGCTCCCTCCCGAACACACTGTCAGTTTGGGGTATTGCCAGCCAAGAGGTTTTCTCAGGAGAATCCTGTATAAGCCATGTCTGTGGTACCTCGATTGCTTCAGCTCCAGAGCTAGGAGAAAAGAAACAATGCGAGAGCAATAGCCATCAGGAATTCAATCATGCAAGGAACAGATAGATGTTTTCAGCAGCTGTGGATGTGACACCAGGGATGGAATTAGATTAGATTAATTAGAGTGTGGAAACAGGCCCTTCGGGCCAACAAGTCCACACCGACCCGCCGAAGCGTAACCCACCCAGACCCATTCGCCTACATTTACCCCTTCACCTAACACTACGGGCAATTTAGCATGGCCAATTCACCTAACCTGCACATTTTTGGATTGTGGGAGGAAACCGGAGCACCCGGAGGAAACCCACGCAGACACGAGGAGAATGTGCAAACTCCACACAGAGAGTCGCCTGAGGCAGGAATTGAACCCAGGTCTCAGGTGCTGTGAAGCAGCAGTGCTAACCACTGTGCCACCGTGCCGCCCACAATGTTGCCTCCTTAGTGACAGGATCAAGATGTCACTGAGAAGCTACAGGGCATTCTGAAAGGGGAGGATGAACAGCCATAGATCCTACTGTTGGCACCAACATTGTAGATTAGAAGAAGTGGGAAAGAGTCCTGCAAGCAGAATATGAGAAGTTCAAAAATAAATCAAAAAGCAGGGAGTAATCAGTAAACCAAGATAGTAATCTCAGGACTACTTGTGCTAGCAAGATCAGGAATGAGGGAACAAGCTAGATGAATGTGTGACTGGAGAAATTATGTCAGAGGGTGGGACTTAGATTCCTGAGGAATTTGGTCAGATTCTGGTGGATGGCAGCTGTATAAACTGGGCAGGTTGGACTCCACCAGGAAAATGACCAATATCCTTGCATCTACAAACCAGATGGAATACTTCCTATTTGCCTGGATGAATGCAGCTCCAACACTCAAAAATTTGACACCATCCAGGACAAAGCAGTCCATTTGATTGGCACCACATCCGCAAACATCCACTTCTCCGTCGTATGCACTGCTACTACAGAGTATGAAACTCCAAGGTGCACTGCAGAAATTTGCTAAAAATCCTTAGAAAGCAATTTCTAAACATTTCTATCTAGAAATTCAAGTGCAGCAAATCCATAGGAACACGACTACCTGCAAACTTTCCTTCAAGCTACTCACCATCCTGACTTGGAAATATATTGTCGTTCCTTCACTAACATAGGGTCAAAACCTTGTAATTCCCTCCTGAACAGTATTGTGGTCTACCTACACCACATGCACTGCAGCAGTTCAAGAAGCAAGCTCAGCATTACTTTTTCAAGGGCAACAAATGCTGGCTAGCCACAAATACCTGGGTCCCTTGTGTAAACAAAATGACTAATAGTCAAAGAACAAATCCTTACATTTTAAGAGTTATATACTCTTTTCTAGGGCAAACACACACAAGTCAAAGTGGCCTAACAAAAGAAATTATAGAAAATATTGGATCCAAGTAGTGTTATGTAAAGTTGCTAGAAAAAGTGGCAAGATTGAGCATTGGAAACTCTTTACAATCAGTGAATGACGACCAAACGTTTGCATAAGAGGGAAACAAAAATAGAGTACAGAGTAAACTTACAAGCATATAAAAGCAGACTGTAAAAGCAACTATGAGTATGTCAAATGAAAAGGATTAGTAAAGGCAAATGCAGCTCCTTAAACAGGAGAATTGTTAATTGAGAACAAGGAAGTGCCATTGCAATTAAACAATTACTTTAATTCTGTCTTCATGCAAAAAGTTAGTGAACCAAGGGTGTAGTGAGAAGGAGGAAGTCAAGAAATTATTATGATAAATTCTCCTGTCTCACTTGTAGTGGGTCCACATTTATCCTCGCTAATCTTTTTCGTTCCATATATCAATAGAAGAGTTTACAGTTCACCCTTTACTTTCTTTGTTAACTTGCATCCCGATTATCTTTTCCATTCCCTAGTCAGTTTATTGGTCCTTTTTGGCTGTGTCCTAAATTAGTCCAAATCCTTAGGTTTATCATTAAGCCAGTTAGAGTCAGAGATGTACAGCACAGAAACAGATCCTTCAAAATGTCCATGCCAACCAGATATCCCAAATTAATCTAGTCCCATTTGCCAACATTTGGCCCATATCCCTCAAAACCCTTCCTATTCATATACCTATCCAGATGCTTTTGTAAATCTTGTAATTGTACCAGTCTCCACCACTTCCTCTGACAGCTCATTCCATACACACACCACCATCTGTGTGAAAAGGTTGTCCCTTAGGTCCCTTTAAATCTTTCCCCTCTCACCTTAAACTTATGCCCTCTAGTTTTAGACTCCCCTACTCTGGGGAAAAGACTTTGTGTATTTATCCTATCCACGCCCCTCATGATTTTGTAAACCTCCATAAAATCACCCCTCAGCCTCCAATGCTAAAGGGAAAACAGCTCCAGCCTGTTGAACCTCTTCCTATAGCTCAAGCTCTCCAACCCTGGCAACATCCTTGTAAACCTTTTCTGAACCCTTTCAAGTTTCACAACATCTTGCTATAGTAGGGAGACCACAATTGAATACAGGATTCCAAAAGTTGCCTAACCAATGTTCTGTACAACTACAATATGACCTCCCAACTCCTGTAACAATCTGCTGACCAATAAAGGCAAGCATACCAAATGCTTTCCTCACTGCCTTGTCTACCTGTGACACTCCTTTAATCTAATGCAATCTTTAACTTATTTTATTAAAGATGTTTGATTCACCTTTGCTTTGGGGTGTGTGTAACTTAGCAGAATATATATTGGTTGACTGCCTGTCATTTTTTAGTTTATTTTCCCAATCCACCCTGGCCAACTTGCCCCTCTTACCTTGAGATTCCTATGCTTGGATTCAAGACATTCATTTCAGCATGAACGGTCACATTCAAACTTCATATGAAATGCTATTATACTATGGTCACTATTTTCTAAAGGCCCATTTACAGCAAGGTTGTTAATCATTTCTCATTACACAGCACAAATCCAAAACAACCCAATCTCTTAGTCGGCTCCTCAACATATCTGTTTCAGAAACACATCTCAAACACTCCATAAATTCATCTTGCACAGTATTGGCGTTGACTTGTATCCACTTGCAAGTTAAAGTCATGTATTATTATCCAGATCACATACATCACTAATTTCCTGACTTATAACATGTCCAACATTAGTTTGTCATTTACAGTTTAGTAAACAACTCCTAACAAGCAGAGTAGACCACTTGGCCCATCCATCCTGTTTCACCATTCAATAAGATGGCTGATTTGTTTGTGTTTCAAATTTCACACTCCCATCTGTCTCCAATAATTTTTGATTCTTTGCCTAACAATAATCTATCTGCTTCTGGCTTAGTAATATTTAATGACCCCCATCTCCACTACCTTCTCTGGCAGAGAATTCCGAAGTCACAAAATCCACAGAGAGAAAAACAACTTTCTCCTCATCTTTGTTCTGAAAGAGTGACCCCTAATTCTAAAACAGTGTCTTCTAATCCTGGACATCCTTGCTACATTCAACTTGTCAAGTTCATTCAGGATATTAAACACTTCAATCTTTTTGCTAGTTATGCATCCCTTGAATTGGAGCTCTCTCTTAGATTCCCATCCTCCTGCCAGTCTGCCCCCTCCCCAGCAGCATGGGTAAAACTTCCTGCAAGGATGTTCATCCCAATCCTGCCAAGATGCTACCCATCCATCTTAACAAGTTCCACTTGTGCCAGAACCAGTCCCTATTCCTCAGAAATCTAACGCCCTCCCACCTACACCAATGTTCGCCCATATATTCAATCACTCATTTCTGCTGCTGCTATGCTCATGAGTACATGGTTCTTGCAGCAATCCTGATATTACTGCTTTCAAGGTCAGATTTTACAAAGTTATTCCTAACTTCCTGAAATATGCTTTCAGAATTTCATTGCCCTTTCCACTAAAGTCACTGATACCGACATGGACAGGATTTCTGGCTACTCACATTCCCCTAGAAGGATGTCCTGCAGCCATTCTTTGACATCCTTGACCCTGGCACCAAGGAGGCAATGTAACAATCTGGATTCAAACTGACAGCTGTAGGAACGCTGTCTATCCATTCTCCCAATGAAATTCCTTAGCAGTACTGCTCTTCCACTCTTGTCCCTTCTTTTCTGTATTGCTAAGCTGCCAGTGGTGTCACTGACTGGGCTCTGTAGTTTTGCCCTCACGTATCCCAAAGCAGAAAACTAACTGGCATGTAGACTGTGTTAGGGCTCCGACATTATCCTGCCTAGTTCAGCCAGACAGCTTGACAGTCACCCTCTCCTTACCTGCCTGAACATCTATAAGCTACACTGTGGCCATGTCCCTAAATGTTGTTTCTATGTAGTCTTCTGTCTCATTTACTGGATTAGTGGTGCTGGAAGAGCACAGCAGTTCAGGCAGCATCCGAGGACTGGCAAAATCGACGTTTCGGGCAAAAGCCCTTCCCGAAACGTCGATTTTGCCTGTCCTCGGATGCTGCCTGAACTGCTGTGCTCTTCCAGCACCACAAATCCAGAATCTGGTTTCCAGCATCTGCAGTCATTGTTTTTACCTTCTGTCTCATTTATATTGGAGACACAACAGTGACTCTCATCAATGCTCAAGATCCCAAACAGAATTGAAGTTTATGTAGACTCACCTCAGACAATGGTTCATGACTTTCCACATTCCACGGGTTGTACATTCTACTCAGTCAAGCTGATCTGCTATATTTTAAATTGTACCATCTATTTATCACAAGCAGAATTGCTACCTACCATTTACTCATCAACAGCTCCATGCAACAAAATAGAGAACTACATAGCAAAGAAACTAAGCAAAGAGGAGGAAAAACTGCACTCCACCCAGCACCCAACTCACCATGATCCAAACTGACTCTGCTTGAAATCTGCATTATGCATGGGAGAGCTGTAATTATACTCTTTCAAGCTACAACAGAAGAACTAGACTGAACCAGTTTACCAAATTAATTTGATCAGCTACTCTCCAATCAAGTTGTTTACCTTTGAGTTGTTTACCTTGCCTAAAGTTGAAAGACACTCATTTTACTTTAGCCAGTAAGAAAGATGTTGACACTTAATAACTCACCACTCACCAAACTCATTCCTAAAACCTTCAGAATACCAGTTCATAATCAGAGACTAAGACATGAGGAATTGTTGCTGCTGTTCAAATTCATAAGGCTTTAAAGATACCATACAAAAGCACATTTATGTACTACAATATTAGGTTCCCTAGATCAGCAGTCTATACATCTGTGGGGCTCATGTTCCAGTGACCAAAATGTTGCAATACTCGAAATACCAGAGCTTTGTACAGTTAGGTACAGAGAGAGGCCTTCCAAACAACTGAACATACAACGTGTGCAGACTACTCCAATCAATCAGATTTGGCACCTTGAATGGAGTTGGTGCCAAGTTAATGAAATTGTGAGGCAAAGAAGATCTCAGATGATGGCCACAAACAGAGTGGATAGGAAGGTGCTATTCCTCTGAGCTGAAGAGTCTTCAGTAGCTGAAGGGGGACCTTTCCTGGGGGTCTACAAGCAGCTACACCAGGGTCAATTTATCACGTCTGCTCCATGGTGTGCACCCTACCTGCCAACAAGTGAATACAGGTGGCAGTAAGATGAAGCCCTTAACTGGGCATTAATTGGGTACTGCAGGACCTCAGTATTCTCCTACCTTCCTGACAACAGACTTGTTCAGACTGGTGGCAATGAAATCCCTCCCCCCCACCCCTCAACCTACCAGTAAACCTGCCACAGGGACGGGCACAAGATCTTGCCCAGTGAATACCATTCATATATCCAGACATATTTAAACTATAAAGAAAGTGAGGACTGCAGATGCTGGAGATCAGAATCGAAAAGTGTGGTGCTGGAAAAGCACAGCCGGTCAGGTAGCATCCGAGGAGCAGGACAGTCGACATTTCGAGCACAATCCCTTCATCAAGAATGGGGGGTGGCCCAAGGTGGCTGAGAGGTTAATGGATAGGTAGATGGAGGTGGGGGTGGTGGTAATAGGTCGGAGAGTAGGGTGGAGCGGATAGGTGGGAAGGAAGATGGTAGGACAGTTCAAGAGGACGCTGCCGAGTTGGATCTGAGATAAGGCCATGGGAAGGGAAATGAAGAAATTAGTGAAATCAACATTGATCCCATGTGGTTGGAGGGTCCCAAAGTGGAAGATGAGGTGTCTTTCCTCCAGGCGTTGGGTGGCTAGATGTTGGCAATGGAGGAGGCCCAAGGTAAAGGGCTGCTGAACAACTGCCTCATAAATATTGAATTCTGCTTCCGTGTTGCCACTGTTTCCGTTCTCAATGAGTAATGGGAGCTTAATTCCTCAGCAGCTGAAACATCGCTGACAGGCAAAAACCCCTCACTCACAGCCTGGGCTTAAAATTCCAACACCCCCTCCCTTAATCTTTGCAGCACTCTCAAAACAAGCAGCACATGCCAGGAGTGCCATCAAAAATAAAAGAGCCTGCATTTATATAGTGTCTATCATAACGTCAGGGTCCCACAGTATTTTACAGACACTGTTGTAATTTTGAAGCCTCATCCTGGGGGGAATGCAGGAACCAACTGGTGAACAGCAACATACTAGAAACAGCCAAGTTTTCGTCATGCTTGTTGAGGGAGAATTTCTGGTGAAACATTAATAACATGCTCAAACATTTCTACTTGAGTAAAAATATATTCACGTTTTAAGCTCTGGATGGTACAAAGAAAACATCTTGCCTGCATATAATGATATGACATGCTTCAGAAATAAAGAATGAAGTGTAACAGCTTCTTATCCAGCCTGAGGTTTCACATAGCAAGATTTCACAGACAGTAATATTATAAATAATGAGTTTATCCATTTTCCAGTTTTATTCATTGACAGAATGCTAGGCAAGGTGTAAGCTGACAAAGCTGTCAGTGCATTGCAATGAACAGGTCACATCCTATTCCTGGTGAACAGAGGCAAACCACGGACGGTCCACAACAATTAAATTACTATTTTATGTTGCAGAATGAGCTAATTGTCAAAAGAGTCAGACATCATCCTCTAGCAGCCAGCCCTTCTAAAGAATAAAAACTGCTAGCAATACCTCTGCCACAATCTCTTTGTGCAGAAATACATCAGGAATAACTATTTTGATTTCCTTTCTTAGCCTTTCCTGTCTTGCATTGTTGCACCAACTCACAGTGCATCTCCAGTTCCTGCATCATTTCATGCATCATTCACAGGTTTCATTTTTACTGCACAGTCCACAGAACACTGACATCAGAAATTGCAAGTTGGAATGTGCAGATTTTTGAATGGATAGGAATGGGGACTCCACAAATATCACCAATAATATTAAATAGTTAAATTAAAAGTTAAATGGTTATAGAAAACAAATTGGCTTTGCCCCTTGCTTTGTCTGGTGTTCTGTCAACCCTAGATAACCTTAAAATCCTATTAAAAGAGCATTCATTTTGATCTCTGCCCATAAATTTGAATGTAGCCCTTCCACAAGGTTATTTGTTTAACCTTTCTCACTGACTACTGTGGCTGTACAAATTGAAGACGACAAAAAACAATCTGGATATGAATGAATTCATGCTGGAACACATCACCCAGTTGGTTATGTGTCAGTAATAATTTTTATCTAATGGAATTAGCACTCTATCTCCTGAATAATCTGCATCAATAATCTAGAAATTGATTTAATGAGGCGGACTAACATTCCTTAGCTGGTAAGTATGAACAGGAGCTAGGAACAAGAAAAGTGAGAAAAATCAAGGTGGAGAAGCTTCATGACAGTAACACTGCAGAATGTTTAAAATGCAGTTTGAAACAGAACATCAATAGAAGTAGAAAAATAAAGGTGGTTGATAATGAAAGACTGAAATAATGAACTATATATATCTCATTCAAATGCTCAAATAATTCACTTACAGATTTCCGATTACGTTAAATGATGTCTTTACGAGGCACCTCTTTCTCTGCTTTGAAGGCCATTCACTTAATCCATCATTCATTTGGGCATTTTCTCTGGTTTCACTTTGATTTGGTTAAAGCACAGGGACCCTTCAAAATCCTGAGCAGCTTGTAAGAATTAGACGATCTTGAAGGAAATTGTGCTGAATTTCAGAGTAACCAGTCAATAGATGATTAGCTAATAAAGTGCTGGATTTACCTGAGCCAGGGAGTAACCTGAATCAATCATTTTTAGTTACTGATTTTTAGTTAATTACTTTTCTTTTAAAGAAAGTCTTATTTATATCATAAACATTTCTGAGTATAATCTGGGAAAAAATAGATGTTAATTCCAGCAGACTTTTCTAATCGAGTTATACCCAGTGTACCACCACATGAGTTAAATTGCAGTTGCTTGCACTGGTTAATTTGTGATAGTGCCTATCATAACCTCAGGCCCCACAGTATTTTACAGACACTGATATAATTTTGAAGTATCGTCCCACTGATTTTAAGGTAAAATTGGAAGACCTAAGCCAAAGTATCAATCAGTGCTGCACTGTTAGGTGTCATGTCCTTTGAATGACAAATTCAGCTTGAGATGTTTTAAAGTGGAGATCACTAAGTACTTTCTCTGAAATTCAATGGGGAATTCTTCTAGTTGGTGGAAGAAGTCTCTTTCAAACAACACTAAAGATACTGGTCATTCATTTTACTTGCTGATCTTGGAACTGGATGAAAATTACCTGTTGCCTTTACAACAGTGACAGAGAACAGAGGTGTTTTGCGAAATCCTGAGCCATAATGTTGCATTACAAAAAAATGCAAATTCAAACTTATTCAAGTGATTATCATAAATCAAAGCCTCTAATAAATTACAGTATATTGGTCTGTGTGCTTTGTGTACACTTTCTACAATCTGACACAATAAATGAGCATCGCTTGAAAGGTCAAATGCCACCTATTTCCCTTTAGTGACTTTCATCTTTCATAAGCAGGAACTATTTTCACACAGTCTTACAGGTGATAGGAAGAAAATGGTCAAGGAACAGGTAAATGATGGGGAAGCATAGAGTTTAATGCAAGAGATAGAGAAAAATATTAGTTATAAAACTATTGCAGTTCCATGCCTAATCCTATAAAAAGATATCTTGAATGCCTTTTTCTTGCACTTACACACATGACTCACATTCAGTGGCAAACTGCTCTAGTCAATAGCTACCATTTGTACCATGATTTAAAAAATTCCCAAACATGGCATTTTCTGGAAGCTATTTGTGAATAACTCAAAAGTCTTTTTATTGTCATGAGTCTGGAGATTCTGGAGACACTGCTTAACCCAGGTAAATTAAACAATTGGAAATGTTTCTCATGTAGTGATAATCAGTTGCTTGTCAGGTATTGATGAACTCCGTGAGTTAGTTTGTTTAAAACAACTATAAAGTTCTGAAACAGACACTATAATAAATCAACTATTCCTGTGTGTGCAGCTTTCAAAACCACAGCTGACTTGTTAGCATACAGAGTCACAATTTTGTACATGTTTGGCATATTGAATTCTTAAAGAGAGTGTTCTTAAAGGCAACGTACACACACAACAGCCTCCTCCTTTCCACAAGAAGATTTAACCATTTACAAGACCAAGTGATCTAATGTGTCTCAATAATATATGGGCAATTTGCAGATATATTCAGTTCTTGTGATGATAACTTTGACTACGGCAATCACCCGGCACCTCCAGACAATGTCATTGTCAGTTGTTTCTTTCAGGAAGTGCAGTTGCTGTTACAGAATTTGCTTATTGTAATGTACTACAGCCAGGTTTTGTTCCAGATTAGCCACTGACTGATCTAATTCTTCAAGCTATTTTGAGTGATCAAAATCTTCTTTGCATTTACTGTTTTGTTCCTTAAGTCCTCCCAGCTCATTTTAAAGCTTCTGGTTGTACAGGCTGGATTCTTCTGATTCTATCTTCTGTTGGTGTACTATATGTTCTTCATCATGACCTGTTTTGATAAGTATCTAGCCTCTTACACTTTTTCTTTCAATCCTTTAAATTTTCTTTGAAAACAAGATGCCATGACAAAACCTATGAATGTAAAACCTTCAGCAGGCATCAGTGAAACAATTCCTAATACAGGATGAATAGTGCTGGAGTACAAGTAGAATCCATTCACTTGCACATCACAGATGCTCTACGTCATACAAAATGTCCCTTTTCCATTTGCCATTTCAGTGGTGGTATGGTTTTGTCAATGTTCTTCTTTGGTACTTTCTGAAATAAATGGCAACAATGATGCCCAATGAAAGGCTTATCTCAGTAGTGATTTGTAGCTCCTTGGTTTGTGAGCAGAACGGTCATTTTCTACAGCATTGCTTTGAACTCAAGCTGATGTTTCTGCATCAGTTCCTGCTGAGCCTAGTCTGTTTGATGTGTGATGTGCTTCAGATCTTCCTGTAAACTAATCTTTTCATTGTTAAAAATCACAACACCAGATTATAGTCTAACAGGTTTATTTGGAAGCAATAGCTTTCAGAGTGCTGCTCCTTCATCAGGTAGTTGTGGAGTATAAGATCTTTTCATTAGATTGATGATACAGTGAGAGTAGTTCAAATGATTTGTTCCTTTTTTTCCCCCCAAGCTCTTCATTCATTTTTGTGAGCTGAGCAGGATTATCCCTAAAGACATCATCATTTCAGTTACGGTATCCTCAAATTTGGATTTACCCTGAGCTAGTTCTTCATCCATTTCCTCTTGAATTTTCATTCTTCTCTCCACATCAGAGAGCTGAAATTTTAGCTTCACTAATTTAGAAGTGCTCTAGTCTTCTTACATATACAGCTCTTGAATTATCTGCCGCATTCTCTGTTGTATCTCTGATGTTTGTCTGATTCTATGGACTGAGACCACTGCAAGGTCATGGTATGCTGTACACATGCAATTGTTGGCTCAGCATTATCTGTCTATGACATAGAACATCTGCAAATCCTAAGTATTGACTGTACTTCTACTCCAGCATTATTCATCCTGCAAATGTAATTGGTGAAATATTGCATGCTGCAAGTTTTACAATCACATGGTTCGTAACAGGTTCCCATGTCTGTGAGTAGGTGGAATTCATAAGGATAGTACATTAGCACTTACTCAGTGTCAATCTCAGCCAATATACCCATCAATCACCAATTTTCTAAGGAGCAATACTCTAAATGTTTGCAAATATTTCAGATGGTGTAATGATATCAACAGTATAAACATTTTTACCATTCTGTCCCACTTTGTACATCTTCAGATCTGGTTTATCAACCACTCTGCATATACAGTATATCTCTGGTAAGATACAGGATGGACTTTATTATGGTTTGAAGATACTCCTTGTGCTTAGTCTGTTCGATTCAATGCATAGTTCTATGTAGCTACATCAGCCTTTAACTAATGCAATGCCTCATGCCAATGGCCTTTTCTGCCACATAACTTGCAAATTTGCTTGAAAGCTGGGCATTCCCTTGGTGCATATTTAAGTTCACAAGGCCCATGCGTCCTGTTTAGGTGTGCTATTGATAGTGTCAACTGTTGAGTTTGTGCTTGGGATCTGTAAACTGTGTCAATCTGCAAGAATCACTTTAAATTTCTGGTCAACCTTCAATAGTTCTTTGGTACAATAACTCTTTGGCTAGGGTGGTTTAGGGTGAGAGGGGAAAGATATAAAATGGACCTCTTCACGCAGAGGGTGGTGCTTGACTGAATGAGCTACCTAAGGAAATGGTGGAGGCTGGTACAATTACAACATTTAAAATGCATCTGGATTGGTATATGAATAGGAAGGGTTTAGAGGGATATGGGCCAAATGCTGGCAAATGGGACTAGATTAGGTTAGGTACCTGGTCAGCATGCATGAATTGGACTGAAGGGTCTGTTTTCATGCTGTACATCTATATGACTATGTCATATTAATGCTAATGGTCTAATAATCTTTACTTAAGAATTGATTAACTCTATGGGTAGTTTATTTAGATAAGTCAAGTATATTATAAGTTATGAAGTTAACATGCAAACTGATTTGTGTGTACCCAGCAAACTAGCAGGCAGAGTTGCAACATAGTGTACATACAGTACATGGGGTCCTTAAAAGATGAACTATTTCAAAGGCAAGATCCACATATAACTGTATTCAATCACATTGTCACGTGGGCTGCAGGCACCTATAAAAGTCGCATTAATGATGGGCCCTCCAGTAAGCCAATCTATCATTCTAAAGCAGAGCAGAGTCACTGGGAAATGATGAACTTTAACTGGAGAAAGGTTTTCTAAACTCACAGATCCCACTGGACCCATTCTAACCAGAAAAAGGAATCAATTCCCTTCAGGATTAATTACGTGACAAAGATGTTTTTCTCTCAGAGACTGTTCATCCGTGGTATTAATCCAGCCGGAGTTGGATAGATTTTTCATAGGCAAGGGAGTCAATGATCATTGGAGCGGGCAGAGGAAGAGGGTGGGATAGGTGGGTGCTGGCATGCACAAACAGGAAGGTGGGTTAGTACCATACAGGATGGTGGACCAGGCTCGCAGAACCAAATAGCTTATTCCTGTTAAAAAGGTCAATATTCCTAAATTTGTAAAGAAAGCCTCAGAGACTCAAGTCAGGTCTTAATGAGGATGAATTTTGTTGAAGTCTTTCAAGGCATTAAGGGAAAAGTTTTCAGAAAACTCAATTTTTCTCAACATACCACATGACATGGAGGGAAAGCGACAGAAGGAGCAGCCACACTCCCAGATATAGAGCTTAACAGATCATCCAAATGCGAGAGAATTCTTCAGAGCCTCATTTCCACTCAAATTCTGTTTATTGCATAGAAGTAGTAAATGTGACTTACAGTCTCTCTATCCCCGAGAATTTCAGGGCTATTACCTTTCAGTAATATGCTTACAAAGTGAAAATAATAAACTAATTAATGCTATACATAAATAAATCTATTTCTTATAAATATGATAGAAATAATTAAATGCACACTTATGATGTGAAGGCATATAAGACTATGGTCAAAGTGTTGGAAAATGAGTTTAGAATAGTTAGGTGTCTATTTTTGACCGACTCAGGCTCAGTGGGCCAAAGGGTGGATTTCTGTGCTTTCGACCTTTATGACCTTTATAACTAGCACAACTGATATGTTTTTCCATTATAAGTAGTGTCATACAGAACTTTAGGTTACAATTTAGAAGAAACAAATAATCTCTCCAGGAACAGAAAATACCAGAGGCAGCAATTATACACTCTCTAATATGGACTCACTTGGTGCTTACTGCGCAACAGAAGAGGTTGGAAAGGGCCACGCACTCACATTTTATATTTTGAAACATTTCTGAATGGATGCATCCTTTAAATTACCATTGAACAGTGCCTTATGGACCTGTTAGTAATACACTAAAAACAATACCTGGCCAGATATTTGCCATCAGAAATTTCACCTGCGACCAAGAGGTGACTGTGCTGGACTGTTGCAGAAGATTATGAAGAGAAAATGGTAAAAATCTGCTAAAATATTCATGAACGCCATCATGATGAGCCATTTTTCCATATTACACTGTCGAAGTTCATGATGTCTGGCACAAAAGTCTTGTTGCTATGGCAGTCACGCGATATCAGAACATCTGATCCATCTTTTGAATTAGCAGATAAACCCCAAGAGAAAACTCCCTGCTCCTTTTTTAACCAATAATGAGATTAAGGGTTATATTTTTTCATTTTGGTGTCCAATGTCCAGTGGTAAGCAAACTAACTCACTTGTCTGCTTTCTCGTCTTGCACAAATGGAATTTGGTACAACTAAATACAGCTGTCAAAGGCTTTTGAAACTGGAGGCCATCCATTCAGATCATTCAAAACAGATTCCACTTTTTAAGAAGTTCTCCATTATGTAAATGGTACATTGGTGTGTTTTTTTCAAAAAATGACAAGCAACAAATTATGCTTTAAAAAGATAATATGCAACACAAATATTAGGTAAAATGTTTCTCAAACAATGTCAGCTAACATAGGGCCATGACACCAATTTTAATCAGACATATCACAAATTCAAGGTAATAAACATTTAAAAGGTACTTTGAAGGAATATATGTTAATGGTATACATTTAATATGAGAAATGCAGTAATTTTACTTTCCTCTATACCTTTACTGCACTGTCTTCCTCTCAGGAAATGCAGCAGAGATTGTAATGTCAGATGCTCCTCCTGAGCCACACTCAGTGATGCCTAATACAGAGTTAACTGCCATTGCGCAAATCATTGCATTACAAGGATAGAAGACTGCTGCAAATTTACTGTTCTTCCAATCTCTTTTTGGATAATGTCCCAAGATTAGTTACAAAATGCTCATAAAACTTGCAAGGAAATTTTTTTCAAAAGATTTTCAGTGAAGCTTATTCAGTGACATTTGCAGTAAAAATGGTTTGAATTATTATTTCATGTGTAATTCTCAACCTGACTTTGAAAGCATTTGGAATGAAGTAGGATTGACTAATGATAAAATCAAGACAGATCACAGAAAAATAGGAATATCTTAGGAACAGATAGAGTTTCTCTTTGCCCAAGAAATCTGATTTCATTCACGTGATCTCAAATCAAGCTTCTCATTTTCATTCCTCAATCCCCTCTTATTTTAGTTTTCAATTCTATATTTTTTCAATTAGTTTATATATTTTTCAATAAATTTATTTTGTTTTAATACATTCCCCTGATATCTAAGATCACGTACACTTGCAGTAATTTGTGAATTAACTCCCTGAATTCTCTATTCACCCTTGAATTCCTTTAGTTTTTGAATTATTGGGCAGTATTTAATGGATGTGATTTTGTCAGCTGGCTGAGCAACTGGCAAAAGCCCCTCACTGCCTCTTTTCGGGGATGTCTAATCTGGCACTTACTTGGACAGCAGCGGGGTTTTCCCAGGAGCGAGGGCCATGTTATGCGAGACAAAGCCCGGAGGGGAAAGCATTTGGGAAGTGATGGCTGCTGTCAGTACTACACCCACACAGGGCTTCCAAATGCTGGTTCCTTTAGTCAGGGACTGAATGCTTTTGAATTATGGGTTTGCTTGTCACACCTCCCAAATAGCAAGGACTCCTGCCTGTTAGTGGTTAACACTAACACCAGTGGGGTGAGACCATCAATTGCCCTCTTAAGTGTCTCAAGTGACAGCAGGGTGAGAAGGCCATGAACCCACCAGTCTTCTCAAAATGGGTATAATCAGGATGAAAACCTCATGATCACTCCCTGCTACCATCTTGATAGATTTAATGCCCCATGGGAGAGGGTGTCAAATGCATAAAGTGGCATAAAGTGGCAATATCACTGGCATAAAGTGATACTGCAAGGCCAAACACATATTAGACATATGTCGGCTAAAGACACAATGCCAATTTTAAAGTTTTGTTTTGCAAAACTCTAACAGTAAGCATTGGTAATCTATATTTGCAGATACCATATTGTGCCTGATTCTGTCTCCACACATATTCATACATGCTCATTTTTCGAAAAGATATAATTGGATTGGAATGCTGTAGGATTGTTCAGAGAGTTTTCCTCCTTATTACCCCACAGGCACAAAATCCAATTACAGGTCACCCCCATGGCAGAAATCAACTAAATGAGAAAAGATCAGAGACCTAGCTTGGATTCTTCTTGGTCTCTAGGTTCTAAAAAGGGGAGTAGATTACTCAGTTATCTTTTGAGAGAAAATGTTGAAAGTCAACAGTGATTGGATTGTTCAAAGATAATATGTGCTTTACAATATTGCTGTTTTGTGATTATAACCAATATCTTGGTTTATGATTGTGTACCTATATTCCAAACTGCAGATGTGTTTTGAATTTTTCCACTCAGCATATGTCTAAAAATATCGAGCACAATTCAGTAATGTAGCAATAAGACTTATAAATAATATTTAAGTACCATGTTACATTAGAAGAATATCTTAGGAGTAATTCAGATTATTTCATAAATTGATTTACTCTAGTCATTGATCAGATGCTATTAATGTAACTGCAGAGTTGAAGGAGGCTGATCAAAAGCACAACTGATGGCTGCTGAAACAGTTCAACGAGGATTACTTAAAAGAGTTGGTTAAGTACAAAAACTTTATAAAATATTATTTTGCAGGAAACCACAAGAGATCCTCCTTAACAGACTGAAGCATTAGTGAAGCTGTTATTTCCAAAGGCTCTGGGCAACATCTGTGGCTTTCGCTATAATTAAATCTGCCAACAATGGGGAGGGGCCTTATAGTAATTTGGCTCCTCTGACCTACAGATCTTGTATAGGCTGATTTCATTTGTGCAGTCCATTATCATCCTTGGGATAAATTCAAAGTAGCAACTAGTCTCCTGGTTTCATTAAAAACAGATTTGAGGCAAAAACTGCTTATTTCTAATAACTTCAATTTGTGCAAAGCTTAATTTTTGTACATTTTCCACTTAAAGATATCAATGATTTATTATTTACAAAGAATAAGCAAGAAAGCAAAGTAGTGCTGCTTTAATATGTATCATATACATATTAATATTTATCTTAACAGGAGTCTGCGAAATACTGCATCTGCAGTCCCATTCAAAATTGGGTTTACTTTAGAAATTATTTCCATGTATTAAGAATGCTGTTTGCTATTTATGAATAATTCATGAACAAACCATTTTGCAAGTCGCCTTTTATGTCAGCAGTGCACCCAGGATATTCAAAGACGCATAAGCTGCAGCTCTGAAGCCTTTCCTCTCTAAACAACAGTTAACAACTCAGAGGTGACAAACAGAGCAGGAACAAACATTCCATTCAATTCCTGTAAATTTGAGGAGAGGATAGGATTAGATTGAAAAAAAAGACCTCTTTGGCCTTGATTGAAGCTTTGTAAAATTTCTTCCCATAAACTGTTGAATCACCAAGTTATGTTGCACACAGCAACTGTACACTGGGAAAGACCAACTTAGAGCAGGCCAGGCATGATAATATTGGGTGGTGGGAGATTTCTTGAGTATCTGGGAGAGCAACATTATAAAACTATTCTTTATAACTGGTTTCACTGTATCTAATCAAAATCTTCACTCAGGAAGCATGCTTATAGTATGTTTTGGTTATTTCTTTGTGCTGGAACAGGAGATTTCTGTGGATGAATGGGTTTCTGGTAAAATTCATATTTAAAATAACCTAGATCACAATAATTTCAATATAGTGGTGCTAATTAGATGAAACTGAATGATGAAATAATGTTGTAATTGCATCTCTGCACCCAACTCTACATTCTAGAAAAGGAATAAAAGTTTATCACTATCCTTCCAAATTTTTATCTTCTTTCCTAAAGGTGGGTGCTCCTTGAGGGTGCTACCTCCTCATTGGTAGTAATCTATTTAGATATTATTCAGGCAGAAGTCCAATGTGTCTGAATATACTTGCTCACAAAAACATCATAGCTCTCTATACATGGTAACCACAAACAACAGGGAACTGGGTGAGAATGGGCCATCACTGCACAACAATTAAAAGTAGAAGGCTTGGGTTAATATTTTCCTAACACAGGAAGTGGAATATATAGCCACAGCTTCCAATGGGTGATGAATGATCTGCACCACTTTTTGCTGTTTGGTGGCTATCCAAACCCAGTATGATTTTAAAGCTGTAAGTGCTTGAAAAGTGTTACCATTTCCATAAGGATGTCCTGATTCATTATACCCTGTCACAGTATTGCATAGAACTCTGTCTATTTGGCAAAACAGCAGACACAAGTGTCAATAGCAATCACACTTTCCTCAATAGTTTTAATAAGCAATGATGTGACATTAAGGTTTCTGCAAAATGGGTTATGAAATGCTTAATAAAATGATGACTGATAAGCTAGAAATGATTATCAAAAATATATTTTATTTTCCATTTTGTCTGTTTCTTGATTGGCATGTAGTATGTGCACATTATGACAGAGATGCCGAAGGACAGGGCACATAAGCCTTCCCTAATTTCTTTCATTTAAGCAATACCTCTCCTGCATGAACTGCACATTCTAATTACCAAACTGCCCCTGATTTCCCCTGAATTCCTAATATATGGCTATGCCTCTCTGCTCCTGCTTTGTTATAAATGATCTACATCATTCCCAAACACCAAAACATTCATTATACAGAAATCATTTATTGTCCAGAAGGCTCTCAGAATTCTGCTGACTCCTAAGAAAAACAAACAGTAATCCATAGAACTAATCTGTATTCATCTCACTTTATGGATCAATGGATAAAGGCAATGGCTTGATTTATTATTGGGTCACACTGGTGAAGGAAGATCCAGGTTCGACAGGTTGCTGCCAAGACAGTTGAGAAGGTATGAAAACTGACCTCAGGATCACTGTTGGTGGGTGTGGAGGGATTGAGGGAGTGGGAATCCACCTAATTTCCTATCCAATGAGTCCTGCTGAAGCATTGTGTGTGTGTGTGAGAGAGAGAGAGAGTGAGGCGGGGTGGGGTGCAAATCCACCCCCAATAAAATGACCATCTTATTTTAAGCAGCTGCAACAGCCATGCAGTCACATTGCAGCTTGGGTCACTGACCTTCGGGTAATATTACAGCATTTCAGAAAATACAATGTAATCACATTTCCAACTAGACTGGCAGCACAACAAATACAAATCTTGTAATGCAATTACTCAAGTTATACTACTCGCTTACATTCTCTGGAAATGTATAAGGTCATATTTATACATTCTCCTGACAACTACATTTTCTAACTTTGCAATAATATTTTTGAATTAGAAAAGACAAGCTGAAAAATGAAAACTGTAGTAAAACATTCCATCATTTGTAAATCTTATCTGCTGGCTGAAAAAAGGCAGTCCAAATCAACTGGAGCTTTTAGGTTGGAGTTCAATATTTCATATAAATAGAAGAAATTAAAAGTGCTGTCTGTGGGTTTCTGATAAAAATGCCAGACTGTCTCCTAATAATCCCATTTATCGAACAGACCTTATTAAATACATAGTACAAACACTGAAAAGAAATGTAAGTATTCTTAGTCTTTCATTTGATGTGGTTGTCATGAAAAGACCAGTGTTTGTTGCTTATTCCTACTTACCCTTGAGAACATGGTGATGGTTGTCAATCTGCTGTAGGTACACCCACATTGCCACTGGGAAGGGAAATTAAATGCTTTTAATCTGGTTATATAGGCTTGGATGGGAACTTGTGGGTGGTGTTGCTCTCAGGAGCCTGCTGCCCTCATCCCTTTAGTTGGAGGAGGATTTGGAAGGTACTGTTGAAGGAACCTTGTTGAGTTGGTATGGTACACACCATGGACACTATACAGTGGTGTTGGAAAGGGTGAACACTTAATTTGATTGGTTGCATACTAACCAATTGGGCTACATTGTCTTGAATGTGTGAGCCTCTAGATAGTTGTTGGAGCTACACCATAGAGTCATAGAGTCAGTTCTGTATCCAAATGGCTAGTTCTCCCTGTATTCCATGAGATCTAATCTTGCTAATCAGTCTCCCATGGGGAACCTTGTCGAACACCTTACTGAAGTCCATATAGATCACATCTACTGCTCTGCCCTCAATCTTCTTTGTTTCTTCTTCAAAAAATTGAATCAAGTTTGTGAGACATGATTTCCCACGCACAAAGCCATGTTGACTATCCCTACTCAGTCCTTGCCTTTCCAAATACATGTACATCCTGTCCCTCAGGATTCCCTCTAACAACTTGCCCACCACTGAGGTCAGGCTCACCGGTCTATAGTTCCCTGGCTTGTTTTTACCGCCCGTCTTGAATAGCGGCACCAATCCAGTTAAATGGAGAATATTCTTTCACACTCCTAACTTGTGCATTGGAGATGGTGGACAAGCTATTAGAGAGTCAGGGTGTGAGTTACTCACCTCAGAATTCCAACCTCTGACTTTCTCTTGTGTGCATAGTATTTACATGGATGGTCTAATTCAATTTCTGGTCAATGTTAACCCCTTGAATGTGGATAGTTATGTATTTAATGACAATGGGAGATGGTTCAATTCTCCTTGGGGTGACATGGTGGCTTGCAGGTTATAACTGCGGCCTCACAGGCACAGTGACCTGGGCTTGATTCCAGTCTCATTTTCTCAATGCCTGCGTGGGTTTCTTCTGGGTGCTCTGGTTTGCTCCCACAGTCCAAATATGCGCAGGTTAGGTAGATTGGCCATGCTAAATTGCCCATAGTGTCCAGCCATGTGCAGGCTAGATGGATTAGCCATTTAGGGATAGTGATGGGATGGGTCTCGTTAAAGGGTCAGTGTGGACTCAATGGGTCAAATGGTTTGCTTCCATACTATAGGAATTCTCTGATTTATTTAAGAAGGACATTGACAGGCACTTGTGTGGCATAAATATTACCTGATGTTTTATAAACCCAAGCATGAATGTTGTCTGGGTCTTGCTGCAAATTGGCTTGACTGCTTCAGCATCCAATGAGTTTGCAAATAGTGCTGAATGTGGTGAAATCATCATCAAACATCTGCAATTCTGGCTCTATGATAGAGAAAATGTTATTGTTGCACCTACGATTCCTGAGGACTTCCTACAGGAAATGTCTTGAGACTAGACTGACTGTCTCCTACAAACCATCCTCTTTTGTGCTAGGTATATCTATAAGACCATAAGACATAGAAGCAGAATTAGGCTATTCAATCAATTGAGTTTGCTTTGCCATTCGATCGTGTTTCTCAAACCCATTCTCCAGCCTTCTCCCTGCAACCCTTGATCTTCTGACTAATCAAGAACCTATCTCTGTCTTAAATACACTCAACGACTTAACCTCCATAGCCCTCTATGGCATTGAGTTTCACAGATTCACCACTCCCTGGCTGAAGAAATTCCTCCTCATCTCACTTCTCAAGGGTCGTCCTTTCATTCTGAGGCTGTGCACTTTGGTCTTAGTCTCTCCTACTAGCGGAAATGTCTTCTCCACATCCATTCTATCCTGGCCTCTGAATGTTCTGTGTGTTTCAATCAATGACACCAACCACTTTCCCTCTGTTTCCTTTTGACTTTAATTTTGCTAGGACTCCTTGATATCATTCTCATTAAAGTGCAGCCTTGATATCAAGGACAGTCACTCTCGCTCTGCCTTGAGCTCAGCTCATATTCTATGGTTAGAGCCAAGAGGAAACTGGGAGGTGGGAATGAGTCTGGCAAAACCTAAATTAAGCATCAATGAGCAGTTATTGCGATATGATGGCAATTGAAAGCATTGTCAATGATACCTTCTATCACTTTGTTGATCATCGAGAGGAAACTAATGGAGTGGTAATTGAACAAATTGATTTTTCCTACTTTTGCATTATCAATTATCAACATTGTTGGGTAGATGCCGATGTTGTATAGGTATTGAGAGAGCTTAATTAGTGGCACAACTAGTTCTGAAGAACCATTCAATATTATTGCTGGCTGTTATCAGAGCTTATAGCCTTTGCAGTATCCAGAGCCTTCAGCCATTCCTTAATTGAGTGAATCAAGTTGGTTGAGGATACTAGTGTACTCAGGTGGAGGCTGAGATGGATCATGCACTTGGCACTTTTAGCAGAAAATGGTTACCAATGTTACAAACTTGTGCTGGGTTCCCCCATCATTGAAAATGGGAACATTAATGGTGCATCCTTCTCCAGTTCAGTTGTCTAAAACGTCCATCATCATTCACAACTGAATACGGCAGGACTGCAGAACCTCGATCTGATCTGTTGGTTGGGAGACTGATTAAATCTATTGCCTGCTTTTCCACTCTTTAGTACGCAAATAGTCTTGTATTGTAGCTTTACCAGGTTGATACCTCATTTCTAGTTATAACTGGTACATGCCCCCATGCATTCTTCAACCAGTTTCACTCCTTTTTGACTTTTCTGTGGTGATTTGGTGCAATGAAGCTGATCTATGTATAATTAATCATTTGAATTGATTATTGAATTTAAAATCCACCAGCTGCCATAGTGGGACTTGAACCTATGCTCTCAGGGTATTACTCTGGACAGTTGAATTACTCAGAGTAATTTGTCGAGTAAGCGACATTACCATGACATCAGCATCTCCTCAATTATTACCACTGTTGGTCATGCCTTCAATATTGTCCTGCTGCTTTCAAGCTGAAAAGTGCAGGAAAAATAGTCAAATCGTTACAGTTCATTTTAAGACGCCTTCCTTCAGCAAGATTTGATTCAACAAATGGATTTTAAATGAGTTATGTAATGTTTTTGGAAACAGAGAAGATCACAGTAGTTATGTTAAGTCAACTGTAAGGCTAGTATATGAACTAATTTGAAGTTTAGCCTTAAAACTACAGAAGTATTGCTGAGAAAATTATATTCAATTTTTTTTAAAGAAATCACGGAATGGATTGCATATATGTAATAATTCAGAATCTCATCATTGCCAGGAAGTGCTTATTCAAAGCTAAATTAGTGTTTATGCACTTTTTACCTCGACTCAATTGATTGTCTGTCTCAAACCATTCTTATGGCTACCATCATAGGTAATTCATTCTCATTTCAGTAGTCATAAAATCTTCTTTGATTGCAATGTAGGATGATATTTTCTGAGTCTTCCTCCAAGAATAATAAACTAGGAAAATTTAATGCATTCATCATTATATTTATTTGAATCCTAACAACACCACAATAATGAAACATGTTTCCATTGAGTAGAATATTAATAAGCCAACATGACAGTAGCTGTCCACAATTCTGCCAAGGCACTAAAATAAATTTCCTGAAGCTTTTATTTCTGATTTCAACAGTTAAAAGGCTTGGAAAAAGCTTCAGAAATGAAATAACATCAAAGTATTAAATATATAGTTGACATAATCATAACTCGAAAATAGTTTTGCTGCTCTGTAATATGCAAATTTCAAATAAATGGATTAGTCTGCGACATCTTCAATTAGATGTACTCGAGCATGAAGGAAAACCTGCCATCTAAAAGAAAATGATGAGTTCAGGTGGAAAAGTGTTAAAAGATTAGCATTCCTACCTCTCAAGAAACAAGGTATAAATGTGACAAAGTGCAATTTCTCTGCTTTTCATAAAGCAATTTTAAGCCTTGAATTAAAAATTACTTCCGAATGTTTTGCAAGATGGTGTTTAAGCTCCTTCTTGGGTTGAAGCTGATGAGGTGGCCCCATTTGTTCAGAATAAATTGCCAGCTCACCGAAAGGCAGTTCCCAGCTGGTTTCTTTATTTTTACAAGCCTGCAGGCCTCATGCGAGCTCCCATCTGTGCCCTGACATCAACACAGGTCACCTGTTCTGACAGCTTCATTTTCATCTCACCACTGATCCTGCAGCTTGCATTTGCACAACTGTTGCAGAATTCTTGTTCAACTTCCATCTCGCAGGTGGACTACATCTAAAACCATGAGGCAGGCACAGACATTGTGGCTTTTAAGGCATCAAACGCAATTAATAATTCTTTTGACAAAATGTGATGCTCTTAAGAATAAGAACACATTTTAGTGAACCTTGGATTGGCTTCTGGAGGAACATTCGGCACAGACTTACAGTTTGAACTGCAGATTTTAGACCAGTATGTACCAGCTGAAAGGCAACATGAATCTTTAATAAATTTCCTTGGTTCCTGACAGTGAGCCAGAGGATACAATACATTACATTGAAAGGGCTGTGCACTATTTTGCTGCAATGGTGCTACTAAGGTGTAGTGACACATGGCAAGACCTTTCTCTGAAACACTGTAAGGTCAAACTGCAGTTTCAATAATCAATTAGAGCAATTCCTCAAGTTAATGCAGTTGCTCGAGTTTCTTTGATAATTGGTGGGAGCAGGGAATAACTGGCTATCCTTTTATATCTTTAAATTGATTGCTTGAGGGGGCATTGTCTCTGCCTGTTTTGTGTGATGAAATCATACGCTTCCAAATCTCTGATCACACTCAAATTTTTTCAATTTCTATTTTATTGCCCCTCAATAAAGGTACATATTTTGTTAGAATTGATACGGCATGGAAAGAGGCCATTTGGCCCATCCCGTCTGCACCAGTTCTATTACCCAATGCAATTTCTTCCTTTATTTCCCTGCACCCCTCTGCACCATTTCTGACCATACAATCATCTAAAGCTCTCCTGAACGCTTGAATTGAAACACTTCTACCATATTTCCGGGCATAAAGTTACTTCCACAATATTTAGGGAGAGTATTATTACTGTACATTTGCTGGGAATTATATTTTACTTGAACATCAAGATAAATTGGCAATTTTCCAGGAAATTTTGGATAGCCTGCATCAAAAAACACAAGGGACTCTACTAATCTTAGGTATATCAACTCATTCACCCATTCTGACAGAGGTTGAGGAAGCCACAGAGAACATAGTGATGCCGATAAGCCCCATCAAATGGGCCTGCTACATCCTGTTAGCTCCTAATTCATCAGCCAAGTGCATCACAAGGGAATCAAAGCTTAGCCACCATTAATCCTCAGCAGTTTTCACCCTATAACATGTGGAATAATGTTGCTTATGTTGAATTTGTATGTGCTGGATGGTTAGAAAAGCAAAGTAAATCAATTATATTGAAGACCTCAATCAACAGGATTAAGGTTTGAGAAAAAAAAAGGCGAGGAGGAGTGAAAGGGAAAATCTACTGTCTACAGAAGTCCACCAGCTTTGTCAAGATTGACAAATTTCCCTTACTTTGTCCCCAGATTTCCTCCTAAAAAAAAGAGGTACAGTTCTACAACCAACCTCCTGTATCTTGCTCCAAGTGACCATTGTTCAAAAAGAAACTTTAGTAGTGACTGATAATTTATCTGTTAAATACTGAAGTCACTACTTCGGAGGTCATCCTGCTATTGTCAATGCCCAGAAATGTACATTTTCCAGCACACAGCATGAGATAACAAGAACTATTAATCTCCCCCATCCTCCCCAAACCAGAGAACAACTTAATTGCTGCCAAGTGAGATCAGTCAGACCAGTGATTAGATTTGGCTCTTTTGACTTTGTATCTCATCTGGCATTATATTTCAGCATTAAATCACCCGGAGAATTGAGAGATAGCTTACAAGTTATGTTCTTTGAAAGTGCCTGAAGTGAAACAACATAATACTGGTCTGGAAAAACTACCATTTTGACTACATATAGCTGTGAATAATTAATGTTCTGTGAATTAAAAATCTACCATCTGATACCTCACATGAATTCATTTTATTATAAATTTGACTCATTTGCCCCAGTATATTGAACTCCATCATCCTATTTCCATGAGTTCAATGAATGACATTTGTTTTGGGCTCCAGAATAGTTTTCACCAACTGAACCACTCGGTTGCGAGAGGGAATACTTTGAAGTTGCTCAGTCCTCTCCCCATGCAGATGAAATATCAAGAAAGGTGCTCCAATGGTAACTATATAGCAAAATATGACAGGATAGTACAACTTAGGCCATCCTGTACTTCAAGTTTAAAGAAATAAGGCCTGCTAAAAATTTGAATATGAAAATGTGGTGAAATAAAAAATTTAAAAATCAACTTTGACCAGTAGCTTTATAAGGATTAATTGACACTCAAGAGACAGAGATTGGGACTAAATGGGTCTTCTTCTGAGTGGCAGACAGTGATGAATGGAGTAGTGCATGGGACGTTGCTTGAGTCCAGCTATTCACAGTTATATACAAATGACCTATATGAGGGAATCCAAAGCACCATTTTCAAGTTCACTAATGACATAAAACTGAGAGGGATTGTGAGTATGAGGAAGAAGCAAGGAGGCTTCAAGGTGAATTGGATGAGTTGAGTGAGGGGAGAAAAACATGGCAGATGCACTACAATGAGGTTAAACGTGACATTATACACTTCAATGTGAAAAACAGAAAGACAGCATGTACTTTAAAAGATGATATATTGGCAAGTGTGTCTGTGCAAAGGGCTTGTGTGTCCTTGTATGCTAATCATTGCAAGTAGAGAGGCAGGTGCATCAAACAATTAGGAAGGGAAATGGAATAATGGCCCTGATTGCAAGAGGATTTGAGTTCAGAAGTAGGGACGTCTTATTACAGTTAGACAGGGCCTTGGTGTCTACTGTGCGTACTGTGCACAATTTTGGTCTCCCTACAGAAGAAAGGATATATTTGTCTTACTTGCAGGAGTGGAGGTTCACTAGGCTGATACCAGGCATGTCAAGACTGTTTTCTGAGGAGCAATCTTATGAATTTAGAACCATCTAAGTTAATAAATCTCAGTCACTTTTTAATCACTTTTTCCTCTTCCTCTCCATGGATGTCAGGCCTCCAACACAATACTTGCAACTAACAATGGACCGTTACAGATCAGCGTTGATCCTATTCTAACCCAGTACCGTACTCGATTGGGTACTGGGCCTACTCAGAGGAAAGAACACTCCTTTGCCCCCAACCTTCAGATATTGGGACAAATTGTGCTTGGCCCACATTCCAGATAAGATCCATTAACTCTGCATAAAGTGGCAGTAGTAGATGGAAAGTATTCAGCCTGGAGCTCGGTGACCAGGTGGTGGTCTGTAGGGACCTCTGTTCTTTGTGATTTTTATAAATGACTTGGATGAGGAATTGGAAGGGTGGGTTAGTAGGTTTGCCAATGACTTGAAGGTTGCTGGAGTTGTGGATAGTGTTGTAGGTTGCAACAGGACATTGATCTGTGCTGAGAAGTGGCAGATGGAGTTCAACCTGGAAAAGTTGAAGTGATTAATTTTGGAAGATTGAATTTGAATGCAGATTACAGGGTTAAAGGGAGGATTCTTGGCAGTGTGGAGGAACAGAGGGATCTTGGGGTCCACGTCCATCGATCCCTCAAAGTTGCCACTCACGTTGATAGGGTTGTTAGGAAGCCGGATGGTGTGTTGGCTTTCATTAGCAGGGAATTGAGTTTAAGAGCCGTGAGGTTATGCAGCAGCTCTATAAACCATGCTTGGAATATTGTGTTCAGTTCTGGTCGCCCCATTATAGGAAGGAAGCTTTAGCAAGTGTGCAGAGGAGATTTACCAGGATGCTGCCTGGACTGGAGGGCATGTCGTATGAAGAAAGGTTGAGGAAGCTAGGACTTCTCATTGGAGTGAAGAAGGATGAGAGGTGACTTGGTAGAAGTGTAGAAGATGAAGAGAGGCATAGAGTGGATATCCAGAGAGTTTTTCCCAGGGTAGAAATGGCTATCACAAAGGGGCATAAGATGTCAGAGGTAGGTTCTTTACACAGGGAGTGGAGGGTGCATGGAATGGTAGTGGAATGGTAGTGGAATGGTGCCAGTGGAGTGGAATCAAATACATTATGGACATTTAATCGACTCTTGGATAGGCACATGGAAGATAGTGAAATGAAGGGTATATAGGTTTTGGACTAGTGGTGCTGGAAGAGCACAGCAATTCAGGCAGCATCCAAGGAGCGGCGAAATCAACGTTTCGGGCAAAAGCCCTTCATCAGGAATAAAGGCAGAGCGCCTGAAGCGTGGAGAGATAAGCTAGAGGAGGGTGGGGGTGGGGAGAAAGTAGCATAGAGTACAATAGGTGAGTGGGGGAGGGGATGAAGGTGATACATCAGGGAGGAGAGGGTGGAGTCGATAGGTGGAAAAAGGAGATAGACAGGTGGGACAAGTCCAGACAAGTCAAGGGGACAGTGCTGAGCTGGAAGTTTGGAACTAGGATGAGGTGGGGGAAGGGGAAATGAGGAAACTGTTGAAGTCCACATTGATGCCCTGGGGTTGAAGTGTTCCGAGGCGGAAGATGAGGCGTTCTTCCTCCAGTCATCTGGTGGTGAGGGAGTGGCGGTGAAGGAGGCCCAGGA
>NC_057711.1:37714645-37737869 GCF_004010195.1 Chiloscyllium plagiosum
CTCCTCCCTGACCTATCATCTTCATCCCCTCCCCCACTCACCTATTGTACTCTATGCTACTTTCTCCCCACCCCCACCCTCCTCTAGCTTATCTCTCCACGCTTCAGGCTCTCTGCCTTTATTCCTGATGAAGCTTTTGCCCGAAACGTCAATTTCATTGCTCCTCGGATGCTGCCTGAACTGCTGTGCTCTTCCAGCACCACTAATCCATAACCTTTATACCCACTAATCCAGAATCTGGTTTCCAGCATCTGCAGTCATTGTTTTTTACCCGGATATATAGGTTAGTCTGATCTTAGAGTAGGATAAAATACCAGCACAACATCGAGGGCTGAAGGGCCAGTACTCTGCTGTACTGTTCTGTGTAGTCAGTCAATGTGGAACAGTCAATTAATAGATGAGCTCACTGTTCAATCAGGAATTATAAAATAACTCTTGAAGCTGCAAAGCCAGAAGCGTTTGAGCTTCAAAACAACAGTAGGATGTCATGGAAAGCAGTTTGGAAGAGAATATTTTTAAACACAGGTACCCTCTGAAGAAGAGTCATCTTGACTTATTAGCTTGCTCTCTCTCTGGGAATGCTGCCTGACCTGCTGTGATTTCCAGCATTTTTTGATTTCAGTACAGATTCCAGCAACCGCAGTCATTTGCTGCTACCCTCTTACTAACCTTTTTTGAACAGTAAAAATATAAAAATTGTTTTTCAAGCTAGGCCATCGAGAAGAACCAATCTACAGGGTGACCTGCAGCTGCTGCTGTATCCAGACATGAGGAGGAGGCATTAACGGTTTCCCCTGGAGCACTGGCTCCTGATCTGATAGCAGGAAACCACCTTGGAGCAACTAAAACTCACCCTCCCCCATCGCCTCCAGGAATTGAAAGGCAACTGGAAAATCCAGAAAAACAGTCCGAGTACAAATGAAACCAGGAACTGCATGCAGAAACAGTGGTGTTATAATGACCTTCTGCCACTGCTCCCAGCCCCAGAGGTGACGAAAATGAAACCTATCAAATCCCAAGTTTACCCAGTTCCTCGATCCCTTATAGAACGCCAATCCCCACTGAGTGCTGGAAAGAGAGAGAAAGGACAAACCTTCTTCATTTCTTCTCACTTCTTCCTTGTGGAAAAATACATGGTCTTTAACTAACCCAACAGGAATTCTGGATAACTGCCACCCAATGAAATATCTGATTCTCCAACTGATTCCAGCATTTTCTTCTTCACTATCCTAACTAGACCTTATTCTGGCCAATAATCACTCCTTATTTGAAACTGTTTTTTTCATACAGAAAAAATAATATCAAGTTTATACACAATGGTATGATACCCAGTTTATATTTGTCATATTCCATAACTCAATTGCTAAATGCTGAGAAAATTGTCACACTAAATCAAAGTGAAATTGAAAGGCAGAAATTTCAAGTTAAATTATGACTGGAAGACAAGGAAGTAAAAATTTAAATTTGTGAAAACAAGTTGAAAACTATGGAGGCAGCACTAAGAGTAATAGAGAGTACAGCACAGAAACAGACTCCTTATTCTGGCAAATAATCACTCCTTTACTGGGCAGAGTATTAAGTACAGGGGTTGGGAGGTCAATGTACAGGACATTGGTTAGGCCACTGTTGGAATATTGCATGCAGTTCTGGTCTCCTTTCTGTTGGAAGGATGTTGTGAAACTTGAAAGGGTTCAGAGAAGATTTACAAGGATGTTGCCAGGATTAAAGGATTTGAGCCATAAGGAGAGGCTGAACAGCCTAGGGCTGTTTTTCCTGGAGCATCAGAGGCTGAGAGGTGACCTTATAGAGATTTATAAAATCATGAGGGGCATGGATAGGATAAACCGACAAGGTCTTTTTGCTGGGATTGGGGAGCCCAGAACTGGAGGGCATAGGTTCAGGGTGAGAGGGAAAAATTTAAAAGGGACTAAAGGGCAACTTTTTCACACAGTGGGTGGTGCATGTATGGAATAAGCTGCCAGAGGAAGTGGTGGAAGCTGGTACAATTGCAACATCCAAAAGGCATCTGGATGGATATATGAATAGGAAGGGTTTAGAGGCATATGGGCCAAATGCTGGCAAATAGGATTAGATTAGGTTAGGGTATCTGGTCGGGATGGACGAGTTGGACCAAAAGGTCTGCTTCCGTGCTGGACGTCTCTATGACGCTAAGTGCTGCCTTCCATAGTTTTCAACTTGTTTTTCCAAATTTAAATTTTTACTTCCTTGACTTTCAGTCATGTTTAACTTGAAATTTCTGCCTTTCAACTCCACTTTGAGTTAGTGTGACAATTTTCTCAGCATTTAGCAACTGAGTTTTGAAATACGACAAATATAAACTGGGTATAATACCAATGTGTATAAACTTGATATCATCTGTTCTGCATGGAAAAGAACCTATCAATAATAAAGTTTTTATTTCATTCTACGTGTGCAATTTGTAACTCAAATCTTAAAACCTCTGGGTGCTTTCTGTTTTTTGCTGACCATTTGAGTGCTCCTTCACAGTCTGATTACTGACTGCAATGACTCATGAGCATCCGATGCTTCATCTGCAGCCAATCAACATCGACAGCACAGCAGCACATCGATGCAGCATGAATACCAAGGAGAAGTCATCTCACTGCAGGGATTCAGTGGGGCAAAAAGCACGACTACATATACATTTTATCCAGCGTATCTGACAAGTCACTCATCATCCCTGAATAATTTATCAAGAAGATAGCTCAGTGCTGGAATTGCTGCATACAGAGAATTGCTGAACATCTACACAGATTTGCTTTCCACCATCTGGCACTAGTGCTAATAAAGACAAATTTCTTTGTATTTAATATTTAACAAATCTTGTGCTTGACTTCAAATAGCCACAACATTTTCATACCCTATCATATACTGATTTTTCAGTAATCATTCAGAGTTTTGCATTGCTTTTGAAAAGCATTTGATTGTTTCTCTTAGTTGATAAATAGTACAGATATGATACAACATAAATTAATATTATGAAACAAAAACCGTGAAATCTAAACCAAATAAACTTCACCCTTCAGGCTCCACACCAGCTGCACTCAGTGGGAAGAAAGACATTCCAAATGGTTGTTATCGCTATTACAGTTTTTTTTAATCTAACAAGATAAAAGGTGATGTCCACCTTTCCAGGAGATTATCTTCATACAGATTAGCAAGTGGTTGAATTCACTGTGCGATGATGTTAATCCCCCAAGTAAAGCAATTAAACAGGAAATCCTTAACCTCAGTTACATGACATTGTGTGCTTAAAAAAAACTATCTAACCACAATTACCTACACAATTCTGAAGGAGTTTAATGGGTGAATCCAAATAGATCTCAAATCAGAATCGACATGATTTATATCCCTGCTCTGAATTAGAAATGCATCAAAGAATTAAAATAGTGATGACACACAGCAGGGTAAACAGAATGAAAAGGGAACTAATCTGATTTTACCAGTGTGGTTGGCATTGAATTCTGTAATTTTAGTGAAAGAATATTTAAAAATAGATGCTTTGACATTTATCTGGTGATAGTGTGGATGTGGTATTACAGAGAAAACCCAATAGGATTGAAGAGACGGAGGTCATGTCGCACTTAATGGCTTTACCTCATTTTGCTTTCTCTTCCATTTCCCACTTGAATGCCAATCAATTGCTTGGTTAGCTGTTTGTTTGGTACAAAAGGATAATTAATTATAGAATATGTAATTATACAGCACAGGAACAGGCCCTTCGGCCCACAATGTCTGCGCCGACCATAACGCCATTCCTAATTAATCCCATCTGCCTGCATATGGTCCATATCCTCTATTCCCCGCCTGTTCACGTGTCTAAATACCTCTTAAACATTGCTGTTGTATCTGCTTCTACCACTTCCCTGGCAGCGCATTCCAGGCACCCACCACCCTCTGCATAAAAAGCTTTCCTTGCACATCTCCTTTAAACTTTCCCCCTCTCATTTTAAACGTATGCCTCTAGTATTGACATTTCCAGCCTGGAGTAAAGGTTATAACTATCCACCCTATCCACGCCTCTCATAATTTTATGAACTCCTATCAGATTGCTCCTCAGCCTCTGACACACTTTTGATAACAACCCAAGTTTGTCCAACCCCTCCTTATAGTTAATACACTTCAATCCAGGCAATATCCTCCAGATGATAAATTCTGGCCCAACCAACAACACCTGTATCCTTCAAATGAGGCTGCACCCCAGGATACTTGGTGACAGTCGCTGGCAATCTGGAGGGATGGCACATGAGAATGAGGTTGATTGAATGGTAGAGGTAGGAGAAGACAGGGATTGGGAACGATGCTCCCAGATATTGGGGTTTGGGTTGGGGTGACATGGTGTCAGAAGATATGGACAACTGTGATAGGAGGGGGAGAATGTGTGTGGTTGAATGAAGGTCAAAGGCTTTCTTGCAAGGCTGGATAGCAAGGACTACAAAGGAGCTTTGCAAAAGATATTTTCCTTCTGATATTTGACAGCTTATTTTCCCTTTCATTGTTCTGCATCCTGACCCCTGGGATACCTGCACAGCAAAGGTAATACTTAAATTGGGCTTTTGGTTTTAATGTGAGAGACTGATTTAGAATGTTTTAATGAACTGTCCCTCCTTTCAGAAGAGGGAAAGCACTCAGAAAATATGCAACCCACGCTATAAAAATTGCAGCAGATATCCATTCAGCTGGAACTCCTAGCCATTTATTAAAAATTTGACCCCTTCCCCCCCCCACACCCCCACCTGCTTTTTCCACCCCCAGCCCATTAAGGTTGGGAGGAGTGGTGCTGAGTGCAATTGATACCGAGGATAGTAATTTACAATTTTATACATGCATTGTTTACTTTTAATTGTAGTGTTGAAGGAGTTTCCTCCATTCTGTTTTCCTACCCAGGCCTAGTTTAACAATACACTGATTTTACCTTTTCCTTAAACTTACTTTTCCAGTTCTCACTTAATAGAACTTTATTCAAAGATGGTTCATCAAAAGATTTCTTCCAATGTTGTTCATTGCACATGAATTCCAGTCTAGTTCACCATGTTTCACTGCATTGGATTTTGAATCAAAAGTGAAACGATTAGACATTTTTGTAATGCTCTCCACGTTGTTCAAAATCCTACTGCACTGTTACTTCTCTGTGTGGAATCCTAGATAATGTTCTGTCAATTGGTTTAACTGTCAGGTGATACTGCCATCTCCTCATTCAGACACTCTGACATATAAGATAATCTTCATAATCTTCACAACTATGTATTTACTCGGAGCATGTGCTGTGGGCCAATAACATTTCCAAACACATTGCATGTATTCACATTATAGTAAGATAACTGCAATATTTAAGCCTTGGAACAATCATTGTTGTCCTTAAAATAATAGGCTATGGAATTGATTAGTAACTATGCACAAGTGGGTTTCCCCATCATTTTCAAAATTCATAATTAGTGCATTTTACTGAAGTATAAGATTTTTAAAATTATTTATTCTATATATGGGGACTTCACATTGTACAGAAATGGCTTTTTTCTTCACAAGATAGTTCAACTACACATGCCTAGAACACATGAAATACAAAGCAGCTCTTTCTAAATACCTCCTCTACAACTTCATAACTAGATATAGGCTGTCTTGTGTTCAGCAGTATCTTGCCATTTTGAAGCTGATACTATGAATAATGATTTTCATGGCATTGTTCTTGATTAATGTGGTTTGTAGACTTTGAATTTGGCCGCTGAAAACAGGCAACAGTCGCTGTGAAGGAACTGACTACAGACATGCCAATTCCCTGAGCATACATTTCTCCACTGACCTTGATAATGATTCCAATTTACAATTTTTTCTTGTAATATGCTAAGTCTGCTTCTCTTAGACACAACTGTATGTCTAAGAAAGTGATCTAATTATATACTTCAAAGTTAATCACATTTGATCAGGAAGTTCCTTGGTTTGTATCACATTAGTTGATAATAAGCAGAATAAAATACAGGGCTGTAACTTCATAAAATTATACAGTGCATTATGCCTCTGTCCACTCTTTGAAGAAGTTACCAATAAAAACCACTCCAATTCCCCTTCTTCACTGTTCTAGGTGCTTAATTTCCTTTGGACCGGGAAGCGAGATGAGAAGTCAAGTTCTTACAATCAATAGCTATCCAGTAACATCTTTTGGAATATTAGCATCTGGATGTTGGGGCCATTTAGGAGTAAGAGTAGAACCGAGACAACAAATAGTCACCCTGGGACTCTCACAGTTAATTCAAGGAATTCCTATGTTTGAGCTGCTCAAACCTAAATGATGAAAGATGCTGCCACTTATATATTAACAAGAGCCACTTCGATAAGATACTGGAGGTTTTTTTGTGACAATTAGAGTCAGCATTCAGTAGGTAGATAAGAAAGACGAACTTTAAAAAGTAGAGAAAATTTAATGGCATCAATTATGTAAAAGATCAAAAGAATGAAGATTTACTGAATAGATTTAAATGATTCAATATTTATAAATGGGAGATAGAAGAATTTATATTAAGGTTATTAAACTTACAATAATTGCAAACCGTGACCTATTAGGAATCTTAAAATCATGATTGACCCCTAATGATGCATACAGCACAGAACACAGTGCTCATCAAGGGAGGACACAGAACAGGATATTCATACCAATGACTCAGTCTGACTGTAAGTATATGACATGAAGGGAATGATTCTAAATCAGTAGGATTTACAAGTCATTGCCAGGTCAAAACAAAATACAAGGTAGATGCACATGAAAGGAATGTTGAGTTTGAATGAGTCTGGGATAAACTGAGTTGATCAAGAATTTGAACTAGCAAATGAAATGGATGACATGATTGTATTTAAAACAACAGTTAGCTCGCTATTATAATCCATAAGACAATAAACAATAACTGACCCAAATTATATTTGGAAATGGATATAGTGGCAATGATGATCATAATTCAAATAAATTTACCAAACGAATGGTAAGATGCAAAACATTATTTAAAGCTAACGAGGGAAGGTTTAGTTAAGCAATTTACAATGAAAGTGGTAAGAAAAAAACAAAATAAAGCCAATCAAAAAATAAATTAGGAAACTCATTATCATATTAAATCATTTCTAGGAGCATTCATTATGGAGGACATGAGTAGAATGACAGGTACTATAACAGCTCCTCAAACAAACTTTATGCCATGATGTGGAAGTGACAGTGTTGGACTGGGATGGACAAAGTCCGAAGTCACACAAAACCAGGTTATAGTCCAACAGGTTTATTTGAAATCACAAGCTTTCGGAGAGGTGACTTCACCTGACCAAGGAACAGTGGTCCGAAAGCTTGTGGCTTCAAATAAACCTGTTGGACTATAACCTGATGTCACGCGATCTCTGACTTCATGACAGGCATCACATTAAAAAGTTCAGCTAAAAAAAGATGACTAAATCTCCAGAGAAACACATCTCAGCTAAGCCATTAAAATGTGAAAATGTGTAGTTGTGAAGAAGGGTCATTGAACTTAAATCCCATCCACAGATGCTGCCAGACCTGGTGAGTTTCTCCAGAAATTTCTGTTTTTGTTTCAGTTTTCATATCTTCTGAAGTTTTTTCATGCAACTTATAGATGATGCATACTGCTACGATACAGTCCTGCTAGAGGCAATGAATATTTAAGCTGGTGTTTCTAGAAGGTGGCTTCATCCTAGATTATTTCAAGCTTCTTGACGAGAATTGGAGCTCCACCCATCTGGTTAAGTTAGGACATCCCTAATTTTGCCTTGTAGATGGTGGAAAAGCTTTGGGAAGTCAAGCGTGAGTTACTCTTTGCAGACTTCCCAATCTTTGACCTATTTTTCTAGCTCCAATGTTTGCAGTTGATCCAGTTAAGCTTCTAATCAATATCGATCCCAGATTGTTGATGGTGGGAGAAATGGACTGCTGAAAATTAAGACTTGCTTAAATTCACCTTTCTTGGGAATGGTCCTTGCTGGCATTTGTATCATGCAAATATTACTTGCTACTTATTATCTACACCCGAATGCAGTCATGCTGGGCAAAATCTTCCAGGCTCAGCCAGAGGTTTTGGAAGGACAGGCAAGAGAAATTAATTGGATGGGGGGCAAAAATTTAGATTCCCAACAGTGGGTTGAAGTTTTACTGTTATGTTAGCAGGGCCTGTCAGGTGGATCAGCACTGGGAGAAAGTGAGGATTGTAGATGCTGGAGATCAGAGTCAAAAAGTGTGGTGCTGGAAAAACACAGCAGGTCAGGCAGCATCAGAGGAGGAGAGTCCATGTTTCGAGCATGAGCTCTTAATCAAGAATTGGGAGCTTATGCTTGGAATGTCGACTCTCCTGCTCCTCGGATGCTGCCTGACCTGCTGTGCTTTTCCAGCGCCACACTTTGAGGTGGATCAGTATTGCCAGCTGATTTCTTTAAGATTCATTACAGTGCCATAAGTACTCATTAACACTGCAACCCATTGGATGGGCCTTCAGGGACACAGCTCCATTCATGAAAAGTGGGAAATAACAACGATATCCAGCATGGAGAGAACACAAATGGGAGTGAACAGATTTGTTTGTACATGTTCCTACACAGCACAAGCATAGCTGACTGAAAGAATTGAAACGGATACTGAAAATAGACTATTGCCTGAGCACTCACTGCAGAATAAAGGCAAGTGAGCTCTTAGCACCCAAACACCAACATCTCAGTCATGTCCCATTATTCATTAAAGTTTGACAATAAAGGCATCCAAGACAAGTGATGGTGGGGTCAAGGGGCTGATACTGCATTCAGTCATGCAGGAACATTCGTGGGCCCATGGATCTGAAAGTTAAGATCACAGGGATGAAACTCATGCAGGTTATAGATTCCAGGGTTGTAGGGCAGTATCATAGCGGATAATGAGGGCAACCAAGAGGCAGATTGTGCTAATCATCACATGCAGAATGAGAAAGGGGAAAACCAGCCATGGGTCATGGGGGATGCCCTTTACCCTGTGCAGGTAGATGTACAATAGGATTTCACCCAAACATCAGCAGCCTGATAAGGGTTCAAAGGGTAGGCTGATTTTATAAAGATCTCAAATGGAAAACATTAATCGGTTATTACCTCTCAGATCAGTATTTCCATGCCAGATGTCTGAACAATTTAACCTGTTGGCTATATGAAGAAGGTTAAGAAGAAGAGTACAAGGATGAATATCAAAAGAACCTGAGCAATCAGGTTGAGGGGATTGGAGCAGTGGATGAGCAAGCATCACAAGAAGAAGGGAACCAGAGTTCTCAGTATCATCGAGAATTCACCTATGTCCTGTAGGGAAAGAAACTGCTATCCTTATGTGGTATTGCCTACACATGACTCCTGAAGCATAGCAATGTGGTTGACACTTAAAAGCCGAGTTAATGCTTCAGGACCCTTCTTCAGAAATAATTAACTTAATTAGAACCAATTACCTCAATGGGACACTTTTCAGCTGAGCCTTTTCAGTTTGTGCATCAGAAATGGCAATTTGAGGAACAGAAGTACAAAAATCAAAACTGTCTTTTAAATTTCAGTCGTAGAATGTGGGCAATGCTGGCTGGGCCAGAATTTATTGCCCATCCTTACTTGCCCCTGAGAAGGTGGTGGTAATCTGCTTTCTTGAAACACCACAATCCATTGGGTGTGCCATAGCATGTGGTATATTCTCCACACTTTGTCAAATTCAAAGAATTAAATTTTATTTTCCTCCAACTTTCTGTCCCCCTCCTTCCCAAACTCTGAACATACGAATTTGTAAGGTGCTGCAGATCCACAGTCACCAGCAACCCTCTGCTAGCTCAACCAATTGGAATTAAGAAAGAAGTTGTTTAGAGTGAGGACGAGCGAGGCCAGAGGGTGGTGGTGGATGGGGACGGTTCAGGCCTTTATTCCAGGAAGAAGTGGAGACACCTGAGACCATCCTGATGGGACGTGGGCGACGTAAAGGAATTGCATGTTCATGGTGAAGAGGCGGCTGCTGGAGCCTTCAAGCTGGAAATTCTGAAACTGATATAAAGCGTCAGGAGAACCATGGATGTGAGTGCGCAGGGATTAGACAAGGTGAGAAAAAAAACGAGTTGAGATAGGAAACCAATTGGCCAATCATGTACTCGTCTAGTTTTGAGACAATGAAAACAATGTGAATATCATGGAGTTCCGAGTCTTCCCTCTCTCCATGAGGTACATATTTCAAGGAAGGATTCTTGAATCAAAAACTGGAGTTGGATGATTTCCTAAAAATTACCAGGGATGTTAAAACTCATGACTGATATCTGCTAACTGCATTAAATAGGATGAGAACTCAAACATTCCCCGACACTGGGGATAGTACTGTGCATTCATTCATCAAACTATTGGAGAACTGCACAATTACATTTCTTAAGAAAGTAGTTGTTTAGCACTTGGCATTTCGTGCTGATCATTGTGATACATGCCCAATAAATGGCTTTACATTATCAAAACGCAAACCCATATGCTTCCAAAACACAAGTGCTCCACCTTTCCATTATAATACCAAGCAGCTAATTAAGTAGTGTCCTGGAATCTCCCACTTTCACACAACTCCTCCCTAAGTTTACAGCGTTTCAATAGACATTATTTTCTAACAGAGCAGAGGTGGGTACTACAGATGATGGAGATTAGAGTCAAGATTAGAGAAGTGCTGGAAAAGCACAGCAGGTCAGGCAGTATCCGAGGAGCAGGAAAATCAATGTTTCGGGCAAAAGCTCTTCATCAGGAATGGTGAAGGGCTTTCCTGAAGAAGGGCTTTTGCCCGATATGTCGATTTTCCTGCTCCTCAGATGTTGCCTGACCTGCCGTGCTTTTCCAGCACCACTCTAATCTTGACATTATTTTCTATCATCTACGTTACATGTCTCTTCAACAACCTTCAATCATTTTAGCACAAATTGGCAAATATTGTTCCAGCTTTTGCATCACACCTACTTCCCAAAGTTAGGACCATCAAATAATCCTGACACCCAGCAGCACAAGCAAATACTGTTGTGTTTACAATCTGTATTGTAAAAATGCATAGTATTTACAAAGAGATTAAATGATTGACAGAGTAATTGTGTTATTGTATTATGTACAGTTTTAGCTATGCCTAAAGGTTTGCATCTTTCATTGTAAAAGATAGATGCCACGGGATGAACTTCACCACTGGAGCCAACAGCACTCAAGAAGCTGGACACCATCCAGCACAAAGCAGCCCACTTGATTGGCGCCATCTTCACAAATACTCACTCCCTGCCCACTGATGCTCAGTAGCAGCAGTGTGTACTATTAGAAATTCACCAAATATCCTCAGACAGACTTGCCACATCCACGAACACTTCCATCCCAGAAGGACAAAGGCAGAGGATATATAGGAACACCACCACCTGCAGGTGCCTCTCCAAGCCTCCCAACACCCTGACTTAGAAATATATCACCATTCTTTTACTCTTGCTGGGTCAAAATCCCAGAATCCCCTCCTTATTGGCATTTGTGGGTCAACCTACAGCACATGGACTGCTGCAGTTCAAGAAAGCAGCTTACCGGCACCTTCACATGGGCAACTAGGGATGGGAAATAAATGTTGGCCAGACAGTGATGTCCACATTCCATGAGTGAATTTAATAAAAAGACAAAAAGACCCTTATATGAGCAATTAATACACGCTTAAGGGTCTAATCTCACCACCACTAGTAATCACCCAGCCCAGGCAAAGATCTCACTGAAGCCTAACCACAATCTCTTGCCTGGGTTGCATTACAACATTTGTGCTTTTCATTTCAATTGCTACATTCAAATTAGTCTAATGTTTTAGTACCAAAAAATGACCATGATTTGAGGATTAAGCTGTTCAGAAAAGCAAGTTCTTTCTTTATGTTCTTGTTTTGAAGTTACATCTCATAAGTTGCCATAAACATAAGCTTTAAAAAGTGTGCATTACTGCTGTCTCTGAGGTAATGACTAGCTCCACAAAACTGACCATTTTTGTGCTAACTAACTGTAAAGAATTACATTCTTTTTATGGCTAAATCATTAATGTGGATTAGATGTGGGTATTTAAATATTTCATCAGGTTTCAGTACCATTGGATCAAACACTACATAAATCTTTATATTTGACTAGCACAAGACAGGGTCGATTTGTAAACAGCCTCCAGTTGTCTCATGATAATGTATTGCGGAAACAGACCACAGGGAACAACATGTAGCCTTTCATCTCCAACCTTATTTGGAGGAGCTTAAGGGTACAACAAACGATTTTTACTTTTACAATGAGCTTTAGCTATTTGGGGATTGCATCAAACACAGGGCTGAAAATTATGGGGCAGGGTACTAAACAATCACTCTTACCCTGGAAAAAGCGACAACAATACGCCATTGGATGAGAACTATGCCCATTCTGCATTGTCTCATTGTGGCACTTCTGAGTCACACTGGGATGGAAAGTCCTCTGTCCCTCTGATTGGCAGGCAGCCCCACAAGCTCAGTAGTGGCCACTGCCAGTACTGCAGGCAGGCACACAAAGGAGATAGCATGGATCCAGGAGCGAGGTACCTCTGGGATATTATGTCAGCTAGCTTTTGGACAGTCTAGGGAGAAGTGAGAGAGGAGAGGTGAGGGGAGTTAGGAGGTGTATAATTCTGAAAAGGGAAAGGTTGTGGAGGGGGTGAGGATCAGTATCATGTCCTCAATGTGCAAAGGACATTCCCTGAAGATAAAACTTCCTGCCTGTCAGTTTATAAACCTCTTTAAAAGTAAACCAGCTGCCCACTCTCTCCGAACCATATTTTAACATGGGTAGAACATGATTGACCCTGCATCACTCATTTAGATAAGGTGGACATGCTACCAATTTTGGTGCCCACCCATCCTCTTCATTAAGGGAGTGAGCATGGGGTTGGGCGGGGTTGGTGATGGCTGAGTCACTTACTCTCTACTATGTGCCCTAACCACCAAAGACACACTCAAGAAAGGTACATAATATCCAGCCCAATCATTTGTCTCCAGGATTGAAGTACTGCAGAAGTTGGAAATCTGAAATTCAACTTGACCCTTTTCTGTGGCACGGTGGCTCAGTGGTTAGCACTGCTGCCTCACAGTACCAGGGACCCAGGTTCGATTCCAGCCTCGGGCGACTGTCTGTGTGGAGTTTGCACATTCTCCCTGTATCTGCGTGGGTTTGCTCCGGTTTCCTCCCACAGTCCAAAGATATGCAGGTGAATTGGCCATGCTAAATTGCCCATAGTGTCAGATGTATTAGTCAGAGGGTAATGGGTCTGGGTGGGTTGCTCTTCGGTGGGTCAGTGTGAACTGGTTGGGCAAAAGGGCCTGTTTCCACATTGTAGGGAATCTAATCTAAAATTTGCAAGTATTTAAAGTTAGAAAGTCGATCACTTTATCTACAATTAAAACTTTGGAATGATAAACACTTAACCTAAAAAGATCTACAAATTATAAAATCACTCTGCGAAAAATTGTTTTTTGAAATCTTTAAAGCTTTTGAAAGATTAAAGTATAATCAAATCATAATTCACTAAAGATTTAGGCTCCCAAATAATATCAACACTTAAATCGTCAATATATTTGGATTATGAGTCTGAAGCTTTCAATCACATTTGTCTCTGTAGCTGCTCAGCAATCCAGTAGCATGTGACAACACAAGATGACAGACTTCAAACCAACTTGCTATATTCTCCCACAGTCTGAATGAAAGAGCTTCTGATTAAAGATTTGTTTCTAAAATAATGCTCTGAATATCACAGCATCAAAACATTAGAATAGAGCAGGAAGCACCTACGACATCTAATCACACTCTAATAACGTCTCAGCACATAGCTTTCAAACTGTAGTCACTGCTGATAGGGCATGTAAGTTATGCATAGTAAGATCCCACATCAGCAGTGGCATGAAAGATCAGTTTTTTTTTGGTGATGCTGATTGGCCAGGATAACTCCTTCTCATTGTGCCTTGGAATCTATAATCTACCTAAATGACATGATTAGGACACTGGTCTAAAGCTTTAACCATTGGATGGCAGCTCCAATACGCATTATCCATATTAGACTTCAATATGAAGGTGGATTGGAAAAATCAGGTTGGTAGCACATCCCAAGAAAAGGAATTTGTGGACTGTCTACAAAATGGTTTGTTTGGAGCAGCTTGTGATAGACCCCACTGGAGAAACGGCAATTCTGCATTTGGTGATGTGAAATGAGATAGGCTTAATGAGGCAGCTTAAAAGTGAAGGAAACCCTATTGGATAATACCCACAATTTGATAGAATTCACCCGGTGTTTGAGGGGGAGATGTAGTGGTATTATATTTGAGTTAAGGTAACTACAAAGACATGAAGGAGGACATAGCCAGATTTGATTGGAAGGGGAGCCTAGCAGGGAAGATGGTGGAGCAGCAATGACAGGAATTTCTCAGGGTAATTCGGGATGCGCAACAGAAATTCATCCAAAGGAAGAAGCAGCATGCTGAGGGAAGAATGAGGCAACTATGGCTAACAAGGGAAGTCAGGGACAACAGAAAAGCAAAAGTAAAAACATACAAGGTGGTGAAGATTAGTGGCAAGCCAAAGGATTGGAAAGCCTTTAAAAATCAGCAATGGATCACTGAAAAAGCAATGGAGGGAAAGAAGAAGATGAAATATGAGGGGAAGCTACTTAGTAATATTTTAAAAATTGCTACAGGTTTTTTTAGATACATAAAAAGGTACGAGAGAGGCAGGAGTGGACATTGGGCTGCTAGAAAATGAAGCTGGAGAAGTAGCAATGTGGAACAAAGAAATGGTAGAGAAACTCAACAGACATTTTTCTTCAGATTTCACAGAGACACCAGCAGCATACCAGAACTTCACGAGTGTCAGAGGGCAGAGGTGAGTGTAGTGGCTCTCACTAAGAAGAATGTGCTGGGAAAGCTGAAAGGTCTAAAGGTGGAATTAATCACCCAATGGACTACATCCCAGGGTTCAGAAGGAAACAGCTGAGGAGATTGTGGAGGCATTGGTGGTAATCTTTCAGAAATCACTGGAGTCAGGGAGAATCCTGGAATATGGCAAATCTTAAGAAGGAAAGGAGGCATGAGATGGGAAACTATAGGCTGATTAGCCTCACTCAATCATTGGTAAGGTATTAGAGTCCATTATCAAGGATGATATTGCAGAGTACTAGGAAGTGCATGGTAAAAGAGGGCTGAGCTAGCATGACTTCAGAGATCACGCCTGACAAATCTGTTAGAATTCTTTGAGATGGTAATGAGCGAGTTAGACAAAAGATAGCCAATAGATGTGATCTTTTTGGATTTGCAGAAGGCCTCTGATAAGATGTCACACAGGAGCCTGCTAAATAAGAGCCAATGGTGTTAGGGGCAAAGTATTGGCATGGATAGAGCACTGGCTGACTTGTAAAAGGGGTCTTTTTCAGGGTAGCAGCTGGTGACTAGTGGAGTTCCACAGGGGTGAGTATCGGGGCTACAATTCTTCACATTAAATGTTAATGAACTGAATGAAAGAACTAAGGGCATTATTTCTAAGTTTGCAGTTGATTCTAAGAAAGGGACATGTATTTTTGAGGAAACAGAAGGCTGCAGAAGGACACGAACAGGTTAGGAGAGTGGGCAAAGAAGTGGCAGATTGAATACAAATGTGAAAAAGTTTGAGATTATGCACTTTGGTAGGAAGAAGAGGTGTAGAGTATTTTGTAAACAGGAAAAGGCTGTTAGGGAAAGGGAATTAGCCAGATTCTCTCAAGGTTAATATGCTGGTTCAGCTGGCAGTTAGGAATGCAAATGCATTATTAGCATTCATTTCAAGAGGACTAGAACATAAGAACGGGAATGTAGTGCTGAGGATGTATAAGACTCTCATCAGACCGTATTTGGAATATTGAGAGTAGTTTTGGCACACACCTCCCCCCCGCCCCCCCCGCATCTAAGGAAGGATGTGCTGGAATTGGAGCAGTTCCACAAGAATAATCCCGGGAATGAATGGCTTGTCATTTGAGGTGTGCTTGAGGACTCTGGGTCTACACTTGAATGAGTTTAAAAGGATGTGGGGGAATCTGATTGAAACTTACAGGATACTGAGAGGCCTGGATAGAGTGGACTTGGAGAAGATGTTTCGACCAGTAGGAAAGACTAGGACCTGAGGACAAAACCACAGGATGTAGGGACAACACTTTAGAACTGAGATGTGAAGGAATTTCTTCAGCCAGAGGGTGGTGACTATGGAGCACATTGCTGCAGTAGGCTGAGAAGGCCAGCTCATTGAATGTCTTTAAGGCAGAGAGAGATAGGTTCTTGATTGGTGAGGGGATCAAAAGCTATAGGGAAAAGGAAGGTGAATGAGGCTCAGAATGATTGAATGGCATGTCAGACTCAATGGGTTAAATGGCTTTATTCTGCTCCTATACCTTATAGCCCAGTGATCCTACAATGTAGTTTGCAAACTAAACACATGGCACTCTTCGTCTCGATTACATGTTAAGTCCTCTCATGTGTACTTGACCCTACAAAGTTCTGATACAGATTCCTCAGTATTATCCAATGAACCTAATTTTCTTTCTCACAACATGCCAGTTCCTTATTGGTGTGAACTGGGAAATATAAAGCCTTTAGTATATATCCTGCAAAGTTGTACTCAGTTGTTTTGTCAATTAGATTCTAGCACATTTAAAAAATTATACCACTACATTATCTGGGCATTGAATTTGGTGTGCCTACTCTCACTCGCAGATCCTTTTAAATCTCTGTATCAATTATATTCCAATCATAACACTCTCAATTTCATCCATATCAATCTCTTGAGACAACTCCTAGCTCTGTATCCTGAAGTTCACTTGCTGATGGATCATGTGTATGATAAATATCGCTCCATCGCATCAAGCATTTCTTTACCTCCTTCGGCATAACCAAACCTTCCATCATCTCAAAACCAAGTGTGCGAGGTTCATGAGCATCTTCACATTAATGGTTGAGAGCAGCTAATTTACTTCCTCAGCTGTCATTTCTTTACTGGCATCTCTGTCACAAATAATTCCCATTTCCTCAATCATAATAGACTTCACACCTTCCCCCTCCACCCCACCACTTCCCTAATATATCCATCATAACTCTGTTGTGACTCTCCCAATTTCCCTCTTGCCATTTCCTTTCAGGAAGTACAGTAGAATCAAGAAAAGGCCAATCGCCCCCTAAACCTGTTCATGGCCACAGCTTTTTACGCCTACCCCACCTGCAGGATTTGTACATGAGGGCGATAAAAATTCTGTTTACTCTTTTGTGGCTAATGTAATGTATCAAGAGCGCTTTAATATGCAGGACCATATTAACTTCAGGCATGTCATGAGTCTGCTTTCAATACAGTACCATGTGCTACTTAAACAAACCTACCTAAAATCTGAAGGAGTATTTGCTGCATCTTCACTAAAAATGCACCTTTAAGTTAAAATAGCTACATTGATATAAAGGCTTTTTCTTCTGTTTTTTATCCTAGAGATCTTCTACTTAGTAGGATAAACATTGTGATTTGGCACTCACATGAAGATTCTCCAATCTGGCCAGAAGCACATTAGAACCAGGATAAAATGAACACTGAGAAGATGGTATACAAATAAAGGACAAAATCAAAAGTTAAATATTAAATTGTTAACTTACATTGGCACTGTACAGTACAAGCTAGTAAAAGCACCAAGTTGCTTTTTTTTTTACAAGGGATTACATATCTTAAAATTACCAAACTATATTTCCATTTCCATTAAAACCAAACAGCATGACAGCCTTTCCAGTAAGTGTTCATTTCTGCTGCATCTGCATGGACATTTATCTGTCCCACCAGTGCTGAAACAGTGGCTCAAGCTGTACTTGTTGTGCTTGTAGCTTTCACAAGCTCCACAACAAATGCTCTCTGTGGGAAGTCTTCAAGGACAAAGGATGATCTACCAGCAACCTCAACCGTCATTTGATGAAACTGACAGACCTTTATTTTGGGTTAAAAGCAAACATTTAAAGAGAGTACATTGAAAATTTAATGACTCTTTTCCTGCAGCTAATGCAAAATGTTGATTGCAAAGTCAAAGCATATTATGGTTATCACCATGGATTAACGCTTCTGCAGTAAAAGTGCATGTTCCCTGGGGTTCCCTCTATAATTGATTGATAGAACTGCTATACCATCTAAACAAAGGAAACTGCTGCAAGCAATTTTATTTTATGGCAAGATAGTGAATATTATTTTATCACATTTAATGGAAGAAAACAAAGATGTTAGCTAAGTAATCCATTGATTACAAGTTAAATGTGGAAAGCAATCAGTTAAAGGCATCCAATTTATACAATACTAAAGTGAACAAAGCATGTATTACTTGCAGAAACAGAATAGAAATATCCATGTCTGTGAATTCTTCTTGTTCTGTGTGTGCAGTGAAGTTCTGTTATTTGAACGTGAAAGTGTAGGGGATGCAGCTAGTAATGTAGACTACAAAGGAAACAATATGAAACAGGACAAATCATGCCACAAGTACATCATAGATATATCCAATCAATTTTGCTTATAAAAAGTATTTTAAAAAACTGTTAAAATAGATTACTAACTTTCCTTACTATATAATGCTGCTTACTACAAGCATTTGAAATGATATAACCACAAATGCAGCACACTCCAGTACTAATTGAAAGCGCAACCTCCTGGCAACATCTCAATAATTATATTTTTAAACGTTCCCAATGGTAGCTGGCACTGCAGATGTTTCAGCGGGGTCTTTATAATAAACTCCAGGTGGAACCTAGAATAATTACACCCTTCCCCTTACACAAGCAAGTTGCTTGAAAATTATATTAATTGCATGCAGATAACCACTTGACTGAATTGTAACACAGATCAGTTTTCCCTTGTGAAACTTGTAATTGTACCCATTTCCATTGTTTTCTCTCCTGTTTATTTTCTCACTACGAACAATTCAGATCAAATTAAAGTTAAGCACAGTGTTACACCACTTCTGTTTGAAGACAGACAAGCATGTGCTCGAGGGGATTTCATGACACCTTACCAGTCATGATGTGGAAGAGCTGGTGTTGGACTGGGGTGGACAAAGTTAAAAACCACACCAGGTTCTCGTCCAACAGTTTTATTTGGAAGCACTAGCTTTTGGTGTGCAGCTCCTTCATCATTTGTTATGAAACAGGACCAAAAGACACAGAATTTATAGCAAAAGGTTACAGTGTTGTGCAACTGGAATGATATACTAAACAACCCTCGATTGTTGTTAAGTCTTTCATCTTTTAGAATGGGTTGCTGGTTTTGGTTCATTAATGGTAAATCCCTGAACTTCTTTTAAGTCACATTCTTAAAATACTTTAAGGTTTTATAAAAAAAAGGCTACATCTCAGCTCAGACAATGCATTAAAGATGTGAGGTTAAAGTCTGTCTGTATCCCAATCTTGAGTCAGACTGGTTCTATTTCCAAAGTGAAATTTACAAAATATACATGGATTGACTGCCTTCATTGACTGCCTGCAGATTGTGCATTTTCTGAGCAAAATAGAATGTATCTGCAAATATAATTCTGCAAATACAGATTTCCCCCATAGACTTCTCTGAGAGAGAGAGAGAATGGGAGTCTTTGTGTGCGTGTATAAGTGTGTGTCTGTGTACGTGTAAGTGTGAGTGCACGTGAGAATGTGTGTTTGCGTGTGTGCAAGTTTGGTGAAATGTGTGTGTGACTGTGATGGTGTATAAGCCCATCACATGTGTGTGGGTGTGAGTGTGGTTGTGGTTGTGTGTATGAGAGAGCGTGTGTCTGTGAGAGGGTCTGCGTGAGTGTGTGTGTGTGCGCGAGCGAGCGAGTGGATAGTGTAGTGGGGTCACCTGTAATGTGACATGAACCCAAGGTCCTGGTTGAGGACATCCCCATGGATACTGAACTTGGTTATCAGCCTTTGCTTGGCCACTTTGCGTTGTTGCCTGTCCCGAAGTCCACCTTGGAGGATGGTGACTCCAAGGTCCGAGGCCAAATGTCCCTGATGGCTGAAGGGTTCCCTGACTGGGAAGACAGACACACAGAAACAGAACCAGTCTGACTCAAGTATGGGATATAGACAGACTCTGACATCACACCTTTAATGCATTGTCTAAGCTGAGATGTCACCTTTTTTTATAAAACTTAAGTTATCTTGAGAATGTGTCTTAAAAGAAGTTCTTGGATTTACATATTAATGAACCAAAACCTGCAATCCATTCTAAAAGATGAAAGGTTTAACAACAATCAGGGTTGTTTAATTTCCTTTCAGTTACATGACACTGTAATCTTTTGCCATAAATTCTGTGTCTTATGGTCCTGCTTCACAACCACCTGATGAAGGAGCAGCACTCTGAAAGCTAATGCTTCCAAATAAACCTGTTGGACTATAACCTGGTGTTGTGACTTTTCACCTTACATGTTAGAGTAGTCAAAAATTGTCCACAGTCACACAGCTGTTGAATTTAATCCTTGGCGATGTCGAAAAGCATATGAAAATGAAATGTCAGTTTTTCTTACACTCTACTTAATTTTATCGTGCCGATTGTTCACTATTGCTCATCTTGTAGGAGAAAGTGAGGTCTGCAGATGCTGGAGATCAGAGCTGAAAATGTGTTGCTGGAAAAGCGCAGCAGGTCAGGCAGCATCCAGGGAACAGTAGAATCGACGTTTCGGGCATAAGCCCTTCCTGAAGAAGGGCTTATGCCCGAAACGTCGATTCTCCTGTTCCCTGGATGCTGCCTGACCTGCTGCACTTTTCCAGCAACACATTTTCAGCATTGCTCATCTTGTACTCAAAACCAAATAACAATTCCATACCTGGAGTTTTGTATAGTGAGCTCCCTGTTGTCAACTGTTCCCTCCCTGGAATGGAATTTCTTGCTTTGTATGGTGATAATCAAAAATTAAAAAGAGACATGCAGATTTGAATAAGTGATAATATGGCGCTCAAAGCTATGATCTTCCACTCAACAGAGGATTTCCCTTGTTGTATTAAAATGTAGTGCCTTTAAGGGAAGATTACTATTAAAATGGCTAACACTACATTTTGGGAAAGAGGAGTATAGAGGTCATATTAAAGTATCATAAACAATAAAATGACAATGGAAGTGTTTCTACAGTGATGCATTTAGAAAATACTGGCAAAATCCCAAATGATACCCTTTTAAGAACTATATTGCCCTCAACATAATGCACACAAGATTGAACCAATGGATCATTCTGTTGAAAGAACGACAGGAGAAATCATGCAACTAGCCAAGAGAGAAAGGTCCAGACAGCTAAGAACAGAACAGGCCATGGAGGAATATTGGGAGAGTAGGATCAATCTTAAATGAGTAATAAAGTGGGCTAAAAGGGGCCATGAAATAACTCTAGCAAGCAGAATTAAGGAGTACCCCCAGGCCTTTTATTCTTATATAAGAAGCAAGAGGGTAACTAGAGAAAGGGTTGGTCCACTAAAGGATAAGGAAGGAAGATTGTGTGTTGAAACTGAGAAAATGGGTGAGATTCTTAATGATTACTTTGCATCAGTGTTCACTGAGGAATGGGAGGTGATGAATGCTGAGATTAAAGATAGAAGTTTGTTTACTCTGGATCACGTTGACATAAGGAGGGAAGATGTGTTGAGTAGGCTAAAGGATATTAAGGTGGACAAATCCCCAGGACCGGATGAGATCTATCCCAGGTTGCTGAGGGAGGCGAGAGAGGAAATAGCTGGGCCCCTGACAGATATCTTTGTAGTATCCTTAAACACAGGTGAGGTGCCGCAGGACTGGAGGGTTGCTCATGTTGTCCCCCTGTACAAGAAGGGTAGTTGGGATATTCCAGGTAACTACAGACCAGTGAGCCTGACGTCAGTGGTGGGAAAGTTGCTAGAGAAGACACGGAGGGATAAAATCTATTTATATTTGGAAAAAAATGGGCTTATCAGTGATAGACAACATGGTTTTGTGCGGGGGAGATCGTGCCTTACCAACTTGAGAGAGTTCTTTGAGGAAATGACCAAGTTGATAGATGAAGGAAAGGCTGTAGATGTTATATACTTGGACTTTAGTAAGGTGTTTGATAAGGTTCCCCATGGTAAACCAATGGAGAAAGTGAAGTCACATGGTGCGCAGGGTGTTCTAGCTAGGTGGATAAAGAGCTGGTTGAGTAACAGGAGAAGAGAGTAGTAATTGAAGGGAGTTTCTCGAAATGGAGGAAGGTGACCAGTGGTGTTCCACAGGGATCAGTACTGGGGCCACTGTTGTTTATAATACTCATAAATGATCTAGAAGAGGGCATTGTTGGTCTGATCAGTAAGTTTGTAGATGACACAAAGATTGGTGGAAAGCAAAGGGGACTGTCAAAGAATACAGGAGAATATAGATAGACTGGAGAATTGGGCGGTGAAGTGGCAGATGGAGTTCAATCCAGCCAAATGTGAGGTGATGCATTTTGGGAAGTCTAAGTCTAGAGCGAACTAGACTGTAAACGGAAAAGCCTTGGGAAAAGTTGATGAGCAGAGAGATCTGGGAGTTCAGGTCCATTGTACCCTGAAGGTGGCTGCACAGGTGGATAGAGTGGTCAAGATGGCCAATGCTATGCTTGCCTTCATTGGACAGGGTATTGAGTATAAGAGTTGGTAGGTCATGTTAAAATTGTACAAGACTTTGGTTCAGCCGCATACTGTGTACAGTTCTGGGATAGAGTGGTCAAGATGGCCAATGCTATGCTTGCCTTCATTGGACAGGGTATTGAGTATAAGAGTTGGTAGGTCATGTTAAAATTGTACAAGACTTTGGTTCAGCCGCATACTGTGTACAGTTCTGGTCGCCACATTACCAAAAGGATGTGGACACTTTGGAGAGGGTGCAGAGAAGGTTTGAGGATGTTGTATGGTATGGAAGGTGCTAGCTATGAAGAGAGGTTGAGTAGGTTAGGATTGTTTTCATTAGTAAAAAAGGAGATTGAGGGGGGACCTGATTGAGGTTTACAAAATCATGAAGGGTATAGACAGGGTAGATAGAGATAAGCTTTTTCCCAGGGTGAGGGATTCCACAACGAGAGGTCATGCATTCAAGGTGAGAGGTGAAAAGTTTAAGGGGGATACACGTGGCAAGTACTTAATGCAGAGGATGGTAGGTGCCTGGAACACGTTGCCAGCAGAGGTAGTAGAGGCAGGCACAGGAGATTATG